>NC_089587.1:224631336-224898397 GCF_019320115.1 Miscanthus floridulus | reverse complement strand
GAGATTTTGCAGTGCATCATCTTCATTCTGCAGGTACAGGTGTTGGATAGAAACAGGCTTGCCTATTGAACTTCAAAAAGGTAGTAAGGTTAGTAACTTTAAGTTAGAAAAATAAATTTAAAAAATAAGGTTCATGTGTGGATTTTATTTTGGTATTACCTTTTCTAAAAGCTTTTGATCTCTGGAATATCATTTTCATTGATGTACCACCTACATGTCGCTGTTCCACTCAAGAATGTATATTTTTTGTCCATATGTCTTCATGAGTGTTCCCACAAATATAGCTATAACATGATGTTTCTGTCCAACATCTAGAACTGTCTCACCATCAAATTCTAAGGCTCTTTTTCTAGATAAAAATAAATCAATTGTATTTCCCCTTGAAACAAATAGATGATAAGGATTGGTAAGCAGGATTAAGCTGGAGTACTCAATCAAATATACATATTTGCCATTGGTAATGAATATTTATAGAAACACAGACAATTTTTAAGTCTAGGATTGAAAAGTACAATTGTTTTTATGTTGAATTAACTTCAAGTTTATGTATCATACCTCAAATCCTGTAGTTTTACGATCCTCCTTGTGATGTGTTCTCCTGAGGTTGAATAAGCAGGTAGCAGCATTTGAAACCGCCACAATTTTTCCAATGACATCTATAAGAGTAGTAGAAAAATGTTTTAGTTGGTGTGATCAGAAAGGAAAATATATGATTTGTGTAGAATTTTTATGATCTTACCAAGGAAATATTCAGTTTTGTTTACGTAATCCCCAAGCTTATCCAGTGGAGTGAGGGAAAATGTGTATTTAGGTAACCCTAGAATATCATTATTCAGCTGAACGATTGTAGTCCTCATGTTAAGTTTGAGCATATAAGGATTTGGTACAGCCTTAAAATCTATCTTCCCACGAACAACTCTTATCTTTGTGATGTAGCCGATATTTCCTTCTTCTAAATATGGTGTGGTAGATGGTATTGCATCTGGTGGGATTTCAGCATATATAGAATCACCCTGTAGATAGGTAAAAAATGTAAACATGTATCGCGACGTCTTAACTTCCTCATCAAATAAAATATCAAGAATCTGGTGTGTTAAACCGTTAACAAAGCAGGAAGCAGCGATGGATCGTATCTGAAATGTAGAATCTTTAAATTAGACTTTGTTATATTACCTTCTGATCAATCAGTACAAGGTCCACATGTTTGATATCAGTTCACTCTTCCCTCTAAATTCCCACATCCGGGATACACGAACACATATTTTGTACTCTAAGCTTCCTGGACGTAGTTCTGATATTGGAGTGATATCTTTCTCCATCCTGTAGTGTATAACAGTACTGGTTTAGAAATTATGATCAAATCATTTGAAGAACTTCTCTATAAACAATATTTTTAGTTGTTTCTCCACATGATCCATCTGGGTTTTCAATTAATATTTTTAGACCTTTTCTATCTTGTACTCTTGAAACTGCCACATATAATTGCCCATGTGTAAATACTGGTTTCTTTAAATACACCCCTACATTTGATAAAGTGTGTCCTTGGCTTTTATTTATAGTCATAGCATAACAAAATTTTATTGGAAATTGGCGTTGAGATAATGTGAATGGCCAATGAGAGGCACGTGCAGTTAGATTTATTCTTGGTATATATGTTCTCTCCGGTGTGAGATCCTGTAATGATAACAGTTTCAATGACATTTCTTCCAAGATTTGTTATTACTAACCTTGTTCCATTACATAGTCCTAGGCTTTGATTAATGTTCCTTAGAAGCATTATAGGTGTACCAATTTTAAGTTTGAGCCTATGATTTAGAAAATTATTTGTGGTTAGGCTATTAAGATATTCTACAGGATATAATATATCTACATCATTACAAGTATTGTCTGAACATTTTGATATTGTATCTGCACTAAGATATTCCGTTTCAACGGCAGGTACAAGTGTAAGAATATAATCATTTATCTCATCAACAATTTCATTTGTGGTTGCAAGAATTGCTCTACTCATAAGATACTCTGGTTGCTTAATTTCTTTTTGAAAATCTGGGTATATGTGTTGGACCAAAGCTTCAATCTTGTTTCCAGTTGTGGTCAATAATAAGTCTTCTGGAATTTGCACTGTAGTGGTATCTTGATCTTCTTCAGCATTATCTTTTGATTGATATGTAATGTTTCCATTCCCAATATCTATTATCCATTTATTGAAACTATCTAACTCCTGATATTCTGTTGAATGTATGTCATATTGTTTTAAACGCATGTTTTGGTGCAAAAAAAAATTCTTCACATTATTCCATAAATATGATCTAAATATGAAAGCACTTATTATCTTAGATTTCGATGCGTTTTCTATAACCGGCAATACTTGTTTTGGATCTCCTCCTAGTACAACTTTTCCTCCAAAAGGTATGTTCAATAAATTTGTTTCTTTTTCAGATAATATATCTCTGAGTGATCTATCTAAAGCCTCAAAACATTGTTTGTTTGTCATTAGTGCTTCGTCCCATATGATAAGATCAGTTTCAGTAAGCAGTTGAGCTAATTTTGTTCCTCGTTTTATATCACAAATTGATAATTCATCTATATCTATTGGTATGCGAAACCGTGAATGTGCTGTACGTCCATTTGGAAGTAACAATGACGCAACTCCTGATGATGCAACAATTAGTACAATTTTTTTCTGTGCTCGTAGATAACAAACAATTGTGTTCCACAGAAATGTTTTGCCAGTTCCTCCATGTCCAGATACAAAGAATATACTTGGTTCCTTCTTTAAAACAGTACTAATTATTTGTTGGTATGCATTTTTTTGTTCAGTATTTAGTTGCATGTAAAGTCTATTTGCTTGCTCATCCAACATATCTATATCATAATTTAATTCTTCGTCAATGAGTTGGTTACTTTTGTCAGGTCTATATTGTAAAGATACTTTTGGAAGATTATATGAATGAATATTGAAACCATTTTTGCTTAATATTTGTTCTAATTCTTGTAGTAGTGCATCATGAAGATCTAAATCTGTAGGGTGATATTGTATGGGGTAATATTTAGTAATTATATCACGTTCAATGTCATCTACCATTTTTCTCCAGTTTTGAGTATAAAATCTATTTTCACCTTGTAAGTCACAAAAGAGAAGTATCGTTGTAAATAGGTAGCGTAGCTGTAGAGCTGTAGCCCAATTTGCTGCTTTGTCAAAAGTTTTATACCATTCGTTATGATCTTTTAGTAAGCCCCGTGCAGCACATACTTCTTTAAATGTTTGGTAAGCAGTTCCCTTATATGTTCTTATATCTTTGTAACTGGTAGCTCCTGTAACTATCATTAGTAATATGTGCAAATAAAAGCGTTCTCCTTCTATAGGATTGACATAGTATAATCGGCCAATTTTGAAACCATGTTTCCTTTTTGTCCATTTTCTGTTTTTATCATCCCATTTCCAAAAGCGAGGAAAATCACAGTATGTTAGTTCCCTAGCATCTTCATGTAATTTATTAGTCTCAAACCATTCAGTTAATTTTGTTTTATGAAATTTGGGATCTTTCGTTATATGCTCTAACTTTGTATTCTTGTGTAGTCTAATTGTGTTTAGCAAAGGTAAGTGCACAGGCAATCGCTCTACAGGAGGCCAATGATAATGTATGTCAAAACCTAGTAATCTCCATAAAGCATCTTGCTCACATATGTATCTACAATCTAAATATTCTTTTATCTCGTCAATGTCTTTAGTGTTTTTATTTTGTGTACGATCTTCTTTCTTTAGAGGCTCCAAAATAATTGTTGCTTTATCTGGTCCTTTGTTGACATATTTGCAGAGGTATTTTAATAATATACTTTTATTAACATGTTCAACATTTATATGAGCTTGATATTTCTTTAGTAGTTTTAAATTATGTGGGACAACCCATCTGTTATCTAAATTATGATTGTCTCGACGGATGTAGATATTGCTGTCTCGTCGATAATATTGAGTAAATCCATTATCTGTAAATGTAGTTTCATCTCAGAATTGTTTTGGATAATATTTTGAACATTTTCCTTTTTTTCATACATGGGCCTTTTTCATTTTTATCTCCACATGGTCCATGCATCATATGTTCAGATACTAAGACATATCCTAAAGGATCTTCTTTTGGTTCTGGTATTTCAGCAGATATCCATAGATCTATTGTCTCAGGTGTAACTTGATTATTGGATTTATCTATCCATGTTAAGACATGGACATGTGGTAAACCCCTTTTCTGAAACTCTATAGAGTATAAAATTGCTACTACTGGACCAAATATTGTACCTGATCGTATATCTTCGAGTAGTTGTTGCAGTTTCATATGAAAGACATGTATTATAATATCTGGTCTATCATTAGCATATTGATGTTCTAAGAGAGCTACACTGATTTCAGGCCACTTAGGGTTGCATGTAAATGTTATAAATAGATCAGGAGGTCCATACACACGGGATATTGCAATTCCATCATGATAATTTTGGATCATGTAACATCTTGACCCAGTATGACTTGATGGTAAAAATACTCTTTTGCCTATTTGGTTGCTGTTGGTTAGTCCTTTTTCTACTGCGTCATATATACCCTGTAAATATTCAACTCTTAATTTATCTTGGTTTTTAGCAATATACATTAATCTATCTTCGTCTTCCATTGCACGTGCATCTACTATTGCTTGTTTTGATAGTCTGCCATAGCATAGGAATGGATTTGGTTGGTTAGATCTGAAATGCATATGATATTTGTAGTACTCATGTATTGTAACACTTGATCTTTTTCTCTTTTTTCTTTGATTTCCATGTTGATTTTGGTAAGGTATACCTAGTTGGAATCCTCTTTCCCCGTATGCAAATAGCAAGGGGTATTGTAATGCCATATAGGCAGGATGATAAATAGAGATACGTTGAAGGCCTTTGTGTGTACTGTTGATTATAATATCTCTTTTATAATTTTCTAATGATAGGTCACCGACTATAAGCATAGCTAATTCTTCAGTGTGTGACATTTCATATTGAATTGGATCACCTTTTTTAGCACCGACAATCCGTACGCTGATATCTATACCTTTGTACTGTTCAAGTAAATCACGTGCTTGTCGAAATTTCTTAACTAATGGATTGTATTGATCAAGCATATTTTTAAGCTCTTGAACTATATATGGATTGATATCATTATCATCAGGATCTTCTCTAGTTATTGCTTCGATTCTATTTTGGATTTCATTTTGTGTGTCAAAAATATATAACTCTGCAAATTTCGGCCTAGTATTGTCTGTTTCAGGTAGTAGTGAACCAATACGATGGTGTATCTGGCCATTTATACGAAATACATATGGACCTTCACCTTTGTTTATAGTTTTGTCAATATTGCCACCCATAGAAGTAAAAGCAAACATACTGTTATATTGTCTTATCTTTTGATAAAAATGATTAGATAGATTATTTCCTCTATGGTGAATGAGCATGGAAAGGAATTGAGGTGGTTCATTATATCGTGGTATTTTGATCTCTCCATATTTGCAGCAATTAGAATATAGAATCTGTTTCTTTTTTTGTAGAGTCTGTCTTATTTCTTTCATCATACCAGAACATAGCATCACAATATTTACACGTGTAGTTTGGTGCACCAGAACATAGCATCACAATATATATATGATTGTTTTAGATGTTGTATATATTCTGGTGTAAATGATACCATTCCATGAGAAGAGTATAAATATGGATGTGCAATATGGCATTGCTTTTTAATTAAATTTTCTCTGTTTGAGTTATATTCTGGTTCTAGTTTACGTTTTTTTCCGCGTAGCTTTCCGTATCTTGATTGTCTTGCATTCTTACTATTAGATGGATTATTTATAGTTTCTAGTGGTTGTTGCTTTCTCTTTGTCTGAACCATATTTACACATATATGTATAGGAAAGTATCTACATGTATAGTGAACAAGTATATAGAAAATACCTATAGCCAGAATTAGTCAGATCAACCAAAGGAAGGAAGCAAATAAGAGTGCAGAAGATGAACGTTATGTACCTTTGATTTGTAGGTGTGATTCTTCCCGTGGTCTCCGCAGGAATGATTAGGCCATGTAGGGGATTCTTTGTGATCTAATTTTTCCTTCTACTTTGTAGTGAAGGAGAGATGGTTGATGGAGTACAGGAACGTTGAGAAGTACAGAGCAAGTGCGCTGGCTTGTGATAGCGATGTGGCGTTTGGAATCCTTGGTTAAAAGGAAACCCTGATATAGAGCGCTACAGTGTTTGGATTCTGGACCGCCACGTCGCTGTTTTTTTCCGGTATTAAAAAAAGAAATCCCCCGATGAATCTGGAAGCGAGACAACCTGTCCACGTGACCACCCCGATTAAAGATACGAAGGCACGTCAAATCGGCGGCCTCTCAGGGTGTTCACATACGTTCTTTTTATTTGGTGCGTTAGATAGAAATTCCACGACCCAGATGAGGCGCGTCACAACCGGCCTTCATCCGTGCATTCCGCAGTAGATAGATGAAGCAACTGCACGCATTAAATGAAGTACGACTTCCTGCTGATTGTATGTGGCACGTAAATGGACGGTGGCGCGTAGTAGGGGACGGTGGATTCTCGACATGCATGATCGGTGCCTAGTGGTCAGCACGCATCCGAATACGCGTGCATGCATGCTGCCGGACCTGGCTTGCTTTGCAGAGCTGGGCTCCATTTCGGTCCTCTCATGTAAAATGTTGCTCTTCCTCTTTCTCTCTCTCGTGTAAATGACTAAATGGTAGGCGGCAGGAGCTCCGCTCCTCCCCTCCTCTCTCTCCTCTCCGCGCTCTCGCTCTCTCCCTCGCTCCTCGTCGCCACCGCCGAGGCTCCCTGCACCCTGTGCGCGGCGCAGCGGCGTCCCCCGGCACGGCTCCATGGTGTGCCGTCCAACATCGATGGCCGCGGCCACGTCCGAGCCCCTGCTCTCCCCTGGCGCTGCCTCGTCCCACCGGTCCGCGTGTAGTCGACGAAACCCTAGCTGCCTCTTCCTCGCCGTCGGCGGCGACGGTGATGAAACTCGGCGCCTGGATCTAGCGGTACCTCACCCTCTTCCTCTCCTACCCCGACGCGGGCCGCCCCCGGAGCGGTGGCGGGCGCCCCCTTCTTCTCCTCCCCTGACGCTGGCAGCTCCGGAGCGGTGACGGGCAAGCCGGCCATGTCAGGCCCCTGCGCGGGAGGCGCACCGCCATGGGTGGCCCCTGGAGCGATGGCCCCCAGCACGGTTGCCCCCTGCGCCACGCCTAGGCAGGCGTGTGAAACGACCTGATTTCCATGAAGGGAAATCCACAGAGTCGAAGTGTATTATGACCGTTGTAGATCATATTACCCAAATTATAGTCGAATACCACATCCATACAACGATAATCTCAGAGTACATAAAGTGCGGAATTGCATAATTTATTACATCGCCGCATTGGCGGAATCAAAAGTAGCATTCATTCAGAACATCTTGAAGATAAGATCGCCAAACTCGAGCGTAGGAACGAACCCCTCAACCGTCAAACTCCTCGGAGCTATACTCCTCAGCAGAACCTGTGTGCCAAAATTTATCATTACGATTTGTACTAGCAACTCCCACCCTATGAGCATTGCTTTATGGAAATTGGATGCAAGTTGGATATATTCAAAAGGAACCTATAAGGCTGGGGTTTCCTATGTTTTAGCATGTCAAGTATATAATAATAGTTGGTCAAGTTTTAACACCATTCCCACACACATTCCACCCATTCCCTTTCCAGAGCCAGGTTTCGATCCTGGGATAGATATACCACCATCTCCACACCATCACCATACCATCGCTCAGTCGATAGGCCAACTCCCTCTCGGCACTGTCTCAAGGTCCGTAGCCCCTGGCTACGACCGACACTCTCTCACGGGGGAAGAAAAGGACTCATCTCGCTATCTAGTTTAAGCGAAACCCAGGAAGGGTCCATAGCCGACAAGTCGGTATATGTATCGATCGATCAACCATACACTCTGCAGAGGTTTTACATAACCACAAGATCCGCCTTCCTCGCTGACCGTCGTCAACTGGGCTGATTTCGGCCGCTTGCTAGCCTAGGATAATACCACTCTACCATTCAGCCCTGGTTCACCCCAAGTCTAGTCTAGGGTGGCTGAAACTGTGAGTCATGAGCCGGTTCCACAAGGTCTCCATGAAGTCTCAGAAGGGTGTGGGGGAAATCCTCCTCGCCCTGTACCTCCTTACACTGTCCGTTATCAACCTAGCAGTAGTGGCAATATCCTACCAAGTAGTCCGGCCGTCCCTCACCATATAGGTCGAGTGGTACGTAAGGCTTCCCGGTGAGTCTGAGTACTAGTAAGTCCTTAGGGATGACCAAGCCAGAATGTCACCATCAGGGTTTTTGTTTATCGTGCCACCACAGCACCTCCATCCTGGGCTCCTCCCATCACAGGTTCACACCCAGGACCACCTCATATACCATTTACCCACCACAGGTATCCATTTCCAGGGATGCCCAGGTAGCACCCCATGGCAAGACTTGCCCCAGGCTCGTCGTATACTCCAACTTGGTCGACACAACCCTCACCCTCCACACACCCAAGTCACACACGCAACACTCTCCCCATAGTCCAGATAACACCAGTTTTCACCACGCATTAATGTAGTATAAGCGTAGTAGAAGTATAAGTAATGAAATATAGCAGCAAGCGTGTGTCTAGCCTAATAGCAGGGTATGTGGGGGTAAGGTTGCGTCAAGGTAAAGGCCATCAAGTAAGCACACTACCATGCAAGTCCTATCATTCTATGATTATAACAATAAGTAAAGCATTAGCAGTTCTATATTAGCCATGCGTAATAGGTGCTACGAGATTGGGTGGGATGTGGCACCTTCAGTGTAGTCATCTCCGTTCTCCTCACGGTACTCACGATCCTCGTCCGTCTGGTTCTCCTCCGATTCTGCAACGATCGTATTATAGTCGCATTAGCGGCGTCTATAGAATAGCACAAAGAAACAATGAAAATTCAAAAGAGCCAAATGCACTCAAACATGGGTTCATTGCGTAAAGCTCAATTTTAGATGAATTTTGGTCCTAGTTTCGTATTTTTCTGAGGTCGTATGAATTAGTTATTAATTTCTGAAGTTTAAATCATCTCTAAAAATGGAAAAATGCTGAATTAATCCTGGGGTGACACGTGTCACGTTGTGACTGGTCCACGTGGCATGCTGACGTCAGCTTGACGTCAGCATGACGTCATCGGCTCGGCTCTAAGCTAACAAGTGGGGGTCCTGCTGACGTCATCTTGACGTCGGCATGGCGTCATCAACGTCATCGTTCTGACAGGTGGGGCCAGGGTCTCTTGGGTCACTGACCTGTGGGTCCGGTCAGAGTCAACATCAAGTCAACGGGTGAGTCAATGGTCAACGGGTCAGGGTCACTGACGTGTGGGGCCAGAGCTGCTGACGTCAGTAGCTGACGTCATCGTGACGTCAGCATGACGTCACCGTATTGTTACTGATAGGTGGGACCCGCGTGACGTCGTCATGACGTCAGCATGACGTCATTCACTGATGAGTGGGTCCAGAGTCCCTGTGTCACTAACATGTGGGGCCAGGTCAGCTGTCAACGTTGACCGGTCAACGGTCAACCAGGTTGGGCCTGGACTGGGCTTTGGTGGGCCTGGACTGGGCTGGATTTGGGCCGGGCCGGCTCGGACACGTGGCGTGCTGTGGCGCTGCCACGTCGTAGCCAAGGGCCTCCAATGGGCTTTGTCCACCGTTCGGCCCACGCCGTGTGGCTCACGGTGGACTCACGTTCACGGTCCATGGACCGTTGGCTGGTCTTCAGTAGACCGAGTCCACCCACCTTCCCTTTTGGCTTAGCCTACATGCACCGAGTGCAGGCGCATGCGGCCGGTGAGGGAAGCCCTCTGTTTCCATCCCCGGCGTGCTCCCGCCAATGGTGTGCTCACCGGCGTGATCCTACGGCGGCGCTGGCGTTCAATTAAGGTGGGGAAAAGATTCCCCAGGCCATGGCGAACACGATGGTGGGGTCTAGGTGGCGGCCGGGGCTTTCCAGGATGTTGGCCACAGCGGTCGGCGGCTTGGTCGTGGCGGTGCTCGCCGGTGGGGCAGCTAGGGGCTGCTCCAAGGGTCTTGGTGCCCCATTCCTGTTCAGGCTGCTAGCGGCCGACCGGGACAAGGGACGACGACGACCTTTGGACGCGGCGGAGTCCGCACACGGTGATGGTGCACGGCGGAACTCTGGCCGAGGTTCGATGCTCATGGCCGGGGCGCTATGGTCGGCTAACAGGGTCTCGGTCTACGCGGCTACCCTCCGGGCATCCTAGGGGTGCTACGGCTACGTCCTAGTCTGGTGAGGCGACCGGGTGCGTAAGCGGTGGCCGCGCCATGACGGCGGCATCGGGAGCGCGGTGTGCGTGTGCTCTGCTACGGCGTCTAGGGGCTAGGAGGGGTCTCAGCAGCGAGGGCTCACTGTTGGTGTCGAAGGCGAAAGGATGGCGGTGCAGTGGAGGGTTGTGGCCGTGAAGACGGAGGCAGTGTAGTGCCGACCCATGACGGCGTCGTCTTCGGCTCTGACGACTTAGGCACATGGGTGGCTCCGTTCCTCCTCTCTCGATCTCCTTCTCAGCCCTCTTCTCTCCGTGCGGTGTGGGCTGCTGGACCACCAAGCGGCGGCGGTGGCTGAGGAAGAGGCTAAGGCTCCGGGGTCTTTTATAGCCGAGCTTCATGCCTCCAATGGCAATCGGCATCGTGCGGTGGGAAGGCGTGCGACACATCCGACGGTGGCGTGAGGTTGCGTGAGCGCGGCGCAAGGGGGAACAAGGGCCATGCCCTGGGCATGACCCCCTGGCCCGCTCCTGCCAGTGCTGTCGGCCTCCGACCGCGTGGGCGGTTGAGGCGTGGGCACGAGGAAGATGAACAGGAAAGCTGACAGGTGGGGCCCGGCGTGCAGTGGCAGCAAGCGAGCGGGGAGGCGCGTGGGCATGAGCAGCGCACTGGGCTGCTTGCTGGGCTGGCCACGCGAGTTGGGCCAGTCTGCTGCTACGCGCGCAAGCTGGGCTGGCCGGTTGCTGCGCGCTCGTGGGCTGAGCAGGCCGAGCCAGCTGCGGGCCTCCTCCTTTTCTTTTCCTTTTTCTGTTTTATTTTTTTTCTCCTTTGTTTAAATTCAAATTGATTTGGAATTTGAATTCAAAATTGGTGTACCTTATTCATTGGAGTTTTTAGATATGAGGTCCACAACATTCTCTTTTATATATTAGGAATTTTATTTAGCTATTTTGTATAACAAAAATAGGTGTAGTTTTGTTATACAAAAATAGAATTAGTTTTCTCTTTAAACATTTATTCTTTGGTTTGAGTAATAATTACTTTATGGTTTATTTCTTTAAGGGAGTTGTTGGCATTACATAAAACAAATGAAAATCTAGTATGGACAAACTGAACGAGTAAATCAGATTTTAGAAGACATGCTTCGCGCTAGTGTGCTGAATTATGGCTCTGATTGGGAGAAATGCCTACCCTATGCAAAGTTCTCTTACAACAACAGCTACCAAGCCAGTATCAAGATGTCGCCATTTGAAGCTCTGTATGGCAGACCATGTAAGACACCTTTGATGTGGTCCCAACCGGGAGAAAGATCGTTCTTTGACTCCGCTAAGATTCAAGATGCCGAAGAAGGAGTTGCTCAAGTGAAGGAGAATTTGAGGATTGCTCAAAGCCGATACAAGAGCTACGCTGACAAAAGAAGAAGAGAACTTGAGTTCAATGTAGGAGACTTCGTCTATCTCAAGGTATCCCCGCTACGTGGAACTGTCAGATTCCATGTGAAAGGAAAGCTAGCCCCTAGATTTGTTGGGCCATACATGATCCACAAAAGGATTGGAAAGCTCGCCTACAAACTTGAGCTACCTGAGGAATTGGTGGGTGTACATCCCGTATTCTATGTCTCTCAGCTACGCAAGTGTTTGAGAATGCCCGATGAAGTAGTTCCAACTAATACACTTGACATTCAAGATACCCTCGAGTATAAAGAACATCCTATCAGAATTCTGGGAAGAGATACCAAAGAGACCCAAAGCAAAACCATTCCTATGTGCAAGATCCAATGGAGCAACCACACCGAGAGAGAAGCAACATGGGAGAAAGAGTCTGATCTCCGACTAAACTATCCTTATCTTTTCGAAGGGTATGTACCATTTTAATATCGGGGATGAGATTCTGTTAAGGGGGTAGGACTGTAACAACCCAAAAATCCATACACCAAAAATACCAACTACAAATTTTTTCTTAAAAACTCCCATGTGTTGATGAGTGTCATGTATAGAAACCCAACCTAAGAGATGCATTAGGTCTAACCCCAACCCAAGGCAACACATAAGCATGGCATGCCATTTGATAATCATGTTTATTTAAATACTGACAAATGAAAACCCAACCTAAGATCTGCTAATTTTTCGGCATTGGTCTTGGTCTTTACTGGTACAAAGTGAGCGATCTTGGTCAAACAATCAACAATCACCCAGATGGAATCATTGCCTTTCTATGATCGGGGCAATCCAACTATGAAATCCATAGATATGCTCTCCCACTTCCACTCAGGAACATCAAGAGGCTTAAACAATCCTGCGGGGCCTTTGATGTTCAGCCTTGACTCTATTGCAGGTGTCACATCGTGCCACATGTCCTGCAATGTCTGTCTTCATGCCCTTCCACCAGAAGTGTTTCTTCAAGTCTTGGTACATCTTTGAACCTCTAGGGTGAATACAGTACTTAGAATCATGGGCTTCAGACAGAATTTCCTCCCGTAGTGCTGGGTCAGATGGAACACAGATTCTATTCTTGAACCAGATGGTTCCTTGTTCATCTTCCTAGTGGTTGGTCTTGTAGCCTAGTTTCATCAGACCATGGAGATATTCGATCTCTTCGCAACTTTTCTGAGCTTGACGGATGCGATATGTGAGATCATACTGTATGCGGAGCTCATTCAACAAGTCATGCGGTAGTATCTCAAGTCGGAAATCTTAAATTTCTTCCTTGAGCTCAGGTGGTACGGATTCCATGATCAAAGTGTGACAGTAACTCTTACGACTGAGAGCATCTGCAACTACGTTAGCTTTTCCCGGATGATAGTGAATTTCTAGGTCATAATCCTTGATCAACTCTAGCCATCAGCGTTGCCTCATATTTAGATCTTCCTGAGTGAAAAAGTACTTCAAGCTCTTATGATCCATATAGATATCGCACTTGTTGCCTATCAAGTAGTGTCTCCAGATCTTCAAGGCATGCACAATAGCTGCTAACTCAAGATCATGGGTTGGGTAATGGTTCTCGTGTTCTTTCAACTGTCGAGACGCATATGCTATCACTCTTCCATCTTGCATCAGTACCCAACCTAGTCCTTGATGGGATGCATCACAATAGACTACGAAATCTTTGCTGATATCAGGCAATGCTAGCACAGGAGTTGTGGTAAGCTTCTGTTTCAACTCCTGGAAGCTTTGTTCGCACTCGGGCATCCATTCAAACTCCTTAGTCTTCTTCAGAAGGTTGGTCATTGGATGGGCTATCTTGGAGAAGTTCTCAATGAATCGGCGATAATATCCAGCCAATCCTAAGAAACTTCTGACTTCTGTCACATTACGGGGTTGATCCCACTCTTTCACAGCTTCAATCTTGGCCAGGTCAACTGTGACATCTTTAGCTGATAATACATGGCCTAAGAAGGCAACTTCCTATAGCCAAAATTCACATTTGCTGAATTTTGCGTAGAGCTGATGTTGTGCTAATTTCTCAAGCACAGTTCTCAGATGATGTTCGTGTTCTTCAGCGGTGGGTGAATATACAAGGATGTCATCAATGAACACTATCACGAACTTATCCAGTTCATTCATGAAAACCTTGTTCATCATGTTCATGAAGTATGCTGGAGCATTCGTGAGTCCAAAGGACACCACGGTGAACTCAAACTGCCCATACCTAGTCACAAAAGTTGTCTTCGGGATGTCACTCTCTCGAATCTTCATCTGATGATAGCCAGATCTGAGATCAATCTTGGAGAAATACTTGGCACCTCGAAGCTGATCAAGCAGATCATCAATCCTTAGCAGAGGGTACTTGTTCTTGATGGTGACTGCGTTCAAGTTCCGGTAATCAATGCATGTTCTCATCGAGCCATCCTTCTTCTTAACAAACAGAATAGGGGATCCCCAGGGTGAAGCACTGGGTCTAATATATCCCTTCGAGATGAGCTCATCAAGCTGTTTCTTAAGCTCAGCTAGTTCATCAACTGACATGCGATAGGGTCTCTTGGCAATGGGTCCTGTTCCCAACAAAAGATCAATGATGAACTCTACTTCACGGTCTTGTGGCATACCTGATAATTCTTCAGGAAATACATCAGGATAGTCTCTGACCACAGGCACATCATGAACTGTCTTCTTCTCTTTCTGTTATTCTGAACTGGCTTTAAGGGCACATAGGATAGAAGTGGACTTTCTGGACTGGGGTTCACATCTAATGACTTGGCCTGATGGGTGGGTCACTTGGACATATCTAGGTGAACATGATATGATACCTCGGTGAATGGTGGTTAACCAATCCATATCTAAGATGACATCTAGGTTTGTGGAAGGTAACATGGTTAGGTCGGCTTTAAAGATAAGACCCTCAATGGTAAGACTCACTCCCTTACAGATGTGGGTGCATTTTAGGTCTCCTAAGGGTGAACTGGTGATGATAGGCTTTTCACGTGGGGTTATAGGCAGGTCATGTTCTCGTGCAAACTTGGATAATATGTAAGAACAAGTTGCTCCAGAGTCAAATAGAACTGATGCAGTATTGCCATTAACTAAAAACATATCGTACACCATGTCAGGGGCAGCCTGTGCTTCCTCGGCGTCCAGATGGTTGAGACGTCCTCGGGTAGCAGATCCCTTGAACTGAGACTTCTGAGCAGCTGAGTTCTATGGGCACTCAGTGGCTTTGTGACCTGGTTGGCCACAAGCGAAGCAGGTGAAAGGCGTACCTCCTGTAGGGGTTGGCGTGGGTGCCTTCTAGTTTCCAGTGCTTGGTGCAGGGCGGTTCTGTGCTGGGCGTTCATTCGCTAAGCGGGGATGGTTGAAACGGTCCTGAGTGTTGCAGTCCTGAGCATAACGGTCCTGGGTGTAACGATTCTGAGCAGGGCGGGAGTATTTGGCGGTGTAGCCTCCACTACCCCTACTTGATCTAGGGTTGTCAACCCTGTTGTGGTGAGAGCGTTCCTTGGGTGGTGCATCTCTGTAGAACCTCTTGCGATCACGGCCACGGAAGGACTCCTTAGGCTTACGCTTCCTCTCCCTGTACTCCTCTCCAGCTTCAGCACGGTCCTTCTCGATCTAAATGTAGTGATCCACCAGAGCACGCAACGTGCTACTCTCAATACCACCGAACTTCAGCTTGATGTGCGGGTTAAGTCCCTTACGGTAATAGTATAGCTTCTCCTTCTCAGAGTTCACAACATAGGAAGGTGCATAGCATATAAGGTTGGTGAAATGAGTAGTGTACTCAGTCACCCTGTCCTTTCCCATCTTGATGTTGCGGAACTCCTCTGCTTTGGCCTCCATGATACCCTTGGGAATGTGATACTCAGTGAATGCTTTGGCGAACTCATCCCATGAGATGTTGGCAGGGTCCTCATGGGAATCACTGAAACTGTCCCACCAGGCACGTGCTGCACCTGTGAGCTGGTGTGTGGCAGCTCCAACACACTCATCGTCGGTGAAAGTAGTGAGGTCAAGCTTCTTCTCCGTCTCCTTGAGCTAGTCATCGGCTACAAGCAGGTCAGGGTCGGTGCCATCATAGGTAGGTGGCCTTAGCTTCAGAAATCCTTCCAGCTTCCTTTGGAAGTCATTCTGCTGACCTCCCTGGCGACGGTTTGCTCTGTTAACAAGAGCTGCAAGAAGTTGAGTCTGTTGTGCCATCACTTCTGCCAAGTTCGGTGGTGGTGGTGGCGGAATGTTCTCCTCAGGCAGCAGGGTATTCTCTAGGTTGAAGGGTATCCCTCCACATCCACGGCCGCAGCCACGGCCACGGTTGTTGCCACCACGCCCCCCATTTGGTTCGACTGGTTCGGGGGTGGGCGCACGTCCACGGTTCATTAGACGATTAGATCGGTGGTTCGGCATCTGCAACACGGATCATAGGAATCTTAGTGTTTGTGCCATAAGTGCTTATAGTTTAGTACGATTACATGATTTTGACGATTTAAAGAAAAACACTTATACTATCCAACACTCATTACAAAGAAGCAATAAGATCCATAAGATGCAATAAGATCCAAAACATTCATTACATGGGTTTTATTACATAGCATCATTTCCAGTAGCTACACTTGAAGACTTGTGAGAATCGTACTACGCATAGTGTCTCATATTACATCTCATAAGGGGTACATCATGGGGTACAGCTTATGGAAGCCACTGACATGACTCATGACCTTGCAGGGTCATCTACTCTAACTCGTACACCGCAGCTGGGATACGACTGTTCTCGATCTCGATCTCCTCGTCAGACTTGTGAAGTCGGGACACGCACTTCAAGGCCTCGGTGAGCTCCTTAGTAGGCTTGGCTCTAGGTAGGGTAGGGCAGGCGTCTAGGTTGAGGCGAGTCGGGGCTCACTCAAACTCCTCTATCCTAGGCTTCGTCTTGCTATGAATCTCCTTGGGTAGCTGATCCCACATACCCTTCATCTCCCTAAGGCGCTTCTTATCAGAGTTTTGCCAAGCCTGCCATGTCCTCTCACACTTGTCCTATAGGTACTTGTTCTGCCTGAGTGCCTTGATCAGGTGACTCTAGTTGCGAATGACCTTCTTCCTGAACTCCTCTAGATCCTGAGTCATGGTCTTATTCCGAGATTGGATTTTCAGCATATCAATCCCCTTGGACCTTTCTCTGTCTCCTCTGCGGTTGAACTCAGCCTTCTTGTCGTCCAACTCTCTCTGCAACTCTAAGACCTTGCTGTCGAGGTAGCAGTTCTTGTTGCCTAGGTCAGCGGCTTTGTCCTGTAAGTCTACGACCTCGGTTCTGTGGACTTCTTCATGACGGTTGAGCTCGTCCGGTAGCTTGGCAACTGTCTCAAGTAGACTAGCTCGCTCCTGTGCTCCCTACGAGTCTCACTCCTGGTACTCCCATAGAAGGTCTTAGTCCTGATGTCTCCTCTACTCCAGCTGGGTCATGTATCTGTCCTGCTCTAGTAGGTGGATAGCTGAGACGTGAAGGCATCTGTCCTCCTCGGCAAAGATAACTCTACCGGCTGCGAAACTCTGCTCACTAGGGGTAAGGCTGAGGTCAAGGGCCTGGGGAAGTAGACAGAACTCTGTCGTCTTTAGGTGTTCGTAGTGGTCCCTCATCACTCTGCGAAGTGCCTTGTGTGAGATAGCTTACAGTCCCTCCTCGACTATGTCCTCTATAGTCAACTTGGTGAAAGCTGGGACAGAAGGTAAGGTAGTGCTAGCTGGGAACTCGATTGAGGTGATAATCGGTCCTTCGATTCCTCCTTCTTGAGCTGGCTTCCTGGTGCAGGTGACCATGACAAGCTCGTCGGGGACTCCTAACATGATGAGAACTCGGTAGAGGGTCTGTGCAAAACCATCGAGCTCACGTAGGTCGAAGGTAAGCTTAGCGTGGTCCAGAGGTAGCGGTCCTAGAGGTGGCCAATCGACGTTCATTGCCATCTGCATGTTTTAAGGAATTAGGTGTTAGCGGGTCAATAATAGATAAGCCTTGCATAAAAGTAAATGCAGGGTCGGTATATAACCGAAAGAAGGGCTATTCACGTCCTATTCTATCGTCCATTTCTGAGGGTTTCGTTCTATGGTCAAGTATGGCTCTGATATCAACTGAAACAACCTGATTTCCGCGAAGGGAAATCCATAGAGTCGAAGTGTATTATGACCGTTGTAGATCATATTACCCAAATTACAGTCGAATACCACATCCATACAACGATAATCTCAGAGTACATAAAGTGCGGAATTACATAATTTATTACATCGCCGCATTGGCGGAATCAAAAGTAGCATTCATTCAGAACAGCTTGAAGATAAGATCACCAAACTCAAGCGTAGGAACGAACCCCTCAACCGTCAAACTCCTCGGAGCTATACTCCTCAGCAGAACCTGTGTGCCAAAATTTATCAGTACGATTGGTATTGGCCACTCCCACCCTATGAGCATTGCTTTGTGGAAATTGGATGCAAGTTGGATATATTCAAAAGGAACCTATAAGGCTGGGGTTTCCTATGTTTTAGCATGTCAAGTATATAATAATAGTTGGTCAAGTTTTAACACCATTCCCACACACATTCCACCCCATTCCCTTTCTAGAGCCAGGTTTCGATCCTAGGATCGATATACCACCATCTCCACACCATCACCATACCATCGCTCAGTCGACAGGCCAACTCCCTCTCAGCACTGTCTCAAGGTCCGTAGCCCCTGGCTACGACCGACACTCTCTCATGGGGGAAGAAGAGAAGGACTCATCTCGCTATCTAGTTTAAGCAAAACCCAGGAAGGGTCCATAGCCGACAAGTCGGTATATGTATCGATCGATCAACCATACACTCTGTAGAGGTTTTACATAACCACAAGATCCGCCTTCCTCGCTGACCGTCGTCAACTGGGCTGATTCCGGCCGCTTGCTAGCCTAGGATAATGCCACTCTACCATTCAGCCCTGGTTCACCCCAAGTCTAGTCTGGGGTGGCTGAAACTGTGAGTCATGAGCCGGTTCCACAAGGTCTCCATGAAGTCTCGGAAGGGTGTGGGGGAAATCCTCCTCGCCCCGTACCTCCTTACACTGTCCGCTATCAACCTAGCAGTAGTGGCAATATCCTACCAAGTAGTCCGGCCGTCCCGCACCATATAGGGCGAGTGGTACGTAAGGCTTCCCGGTGAGTCTGAGTACTAGTAAGTCCTTAGGGATGACCAAGCCAGAATGTCGCCATCAGGGTTTCTGTTTATCGTGCCACCACAGCACCTCCATCCTGGGCTCCTCCCATCATAGGTTCACACCCAGGACCACCTCATATACCATTTACCCACCACAGGTATCCATTTCTAGGGATGCCAAGGTAGCACCCCATGGCAAGACTTGCCCCAGGCTCATCATATACTCCAACTTGGTCGACACATCCCTCACCCTCCACACACCCAAGTCACACATGCAACACTCTCCCCATAGTCCAGATAACACCAGTTTCCACCACGCATTAATGTAGTATAAGCATAGTAGAAGTATAAGTAATGAAATATAGCAGCAAGCGTGTGTCTAGCCTAATAGCAGGGTATGCGGGGGTAAGGTTGCGTCAAGGTAAAGGCCATCAAGTAAGCACACTACCATGCAAGTCCTATCATTGTATGATTATAACAGTAAGTCAAGCATTAGCAGTTCTATATTAGCCATGCATAATAGGTGCTACGAGATTGGGTGGGATGTGGCACCTTCAATGTAGTCATCTCCGTTCTCCTCACGGTACTCACGATTCTCATCCGTCTGGTTCTCCTCCGATTCTACAACGATCGTATTATAGTCGCGTTAGCGACGTCTATAGAATAGCACAAAGAAACAATGAAAATTCAAAAGAGCCAAATGCACTCAAACATGGGTTCATTGCGTAAAGCTCAATTTTTGATGAATTTTGGTCCTAGTTTCGTATTTTTCTGAGGTCGTATGAATTAGTTATGAATTTCCAAAGTTTAAGTCATCTCTGAAAATGGAAAAATGCTGAATTAATCCTGGGGTGACACGTGTCACGCTGTGACTGGTCCACGTGGCATGCTGACGTCAGCATGACATCAGCATGACATCATCGGCTTGGCTCTAAGCTGACAAGTGGGGTCCTGCTGACGTCATCTTGACGTCGGCATGGCGTCATCAACGTCATCGTTCCGACAGGTGGGGCCAGGGTCTCTTGGGTCACTGACCTGTGGGTCCGATCAGAGTCAACATCAAGTCAACGGGTGAGTCAACGGTCAATGGGTCAGGGTCACTGACGTGTGGGGCCAGAGCTGCTGACGTCAGCAACTGACGTCATCGTGACGTCAGCATGACGTCACCGTGTTGTTACTGATAGGTGGGACCCGCTTGACGTCGTCATGACGTTAGCATGATGTCATTCACTGACGAGTGGGTCCAGAGTCCCTGTGTCACTGACATGTGGGGCTAGGTCAACTGTCAACGTTGATCGGTCAACGGTCAACTAGGTTGGGCCTCGACTGGGCTTTGGTGGGCCTGGACTGGGCTAGATTTGGGCCAGGTCGGCTTGGACACGTGGCGTGCTGTGGCACTGCCACGTCGTAGCCGAGGGCCTCCAATGGGCTTTGTCCACCGTTCGGCCCTTGCCGTGTGGCTCACGGTGGACTCACGTTCACGGTCCATGGACCGTTGGCTGGTCTTCGGTAGATCGAGTCCACCCACCTTCCCTTTTGGCTTAGCCTACATACATCGAGTGCAGGCACATGCGGCCGGCGAGGGAAGCCCTCTGTTTCCATCCTCGACGTGCTCCCGCCGGTGGTGTGCTCACCGGCGTGATCCTATGGCGGCGCTGGCATTCAATTAATGTAGGGAAAAGATTCCCCAGGCCATGGTGAACACGATGGTGGGGTCTAGGTGGCGGCCGGGGCTTTCCAGGGTGTTGGCCATGGCGGTCGGCGGCTTGGTCGTGGTGGTGCTCGCCGGTGGGGCAGCTAGGGGCTGCTCCAAGGGTCTTGGTGCCCATTCCTGTTTGGGCTGCTACCGGGCGACCGGGACAAGTGACGACGGTGACCTTTGGGCGCGGCGGAGTCCGCACACGGTGATGGTGCATGGTGGAACTCTGGTTGAGATTCGGTGCTCATGGCCGGGGCGCTGTGGTCGGCTAACAGGGTCTCGATCTACGCGGCTACCCTCCGGGCGTCCTAGTGGTGCTACGGCTGCGTCCTAGTCCGGTGAGGCGGCCAGGTGCGCAAGCGGTGGCCGCGCCATGACGGCGGCGTTGGGAGCGCGACATCCGCGTGCTCTGCTATGGCGTCCAAGGGCTAGGAGGGGTCTCAGCAGCGAGGGCTCACCATTGGTGTCGAAGGCGAAAGGATGGCGGTGCAGTGGAGGGTCGTGGCCGTGAAGATGGAGGCAGTGCAGTGCCGACCCACGACGGCGTCGTCTTCGGCTCCGACAACTTTGGCAGCACGCGGGTGGCTCCATTCCTCCTCTCCCAATCTCCTTCTTGGCCCTCTTCTCTCCGTGTGGTGTGGGCTGCTGGACCACCAAGCGGCGGCGGTGGCTGAGGAAGAGGCTAAGGCTCCAGGGTCTTTTATAGCCGAGCTTCATGCCTCCAATGGCGATCGGCATCGTGCGGTGGGAAGGCGCGCGACGCATCCGACGGTGGCGTTAGGTTGCGTGAGCGCGGCGCAAGGGGGAACAAGGGCCATGCCCCGGGCGTGACCCCCTGGCCCGCTCCTACCAACGCTGTCAGCCTCCGGTCGCATGGGCGGTTGAGGCGTGGGCGCGAGGAAGATGAACAGGAAAGCCGACAGGTGGGGCCCGGCGGGCAGTGGCAGCAAGCGAGCGTAGAGGCGCGCGGGCGTGAGCAGCGCGCTGGGCTACTTGCTGGGCTAGCCACGCGAGTTGGGCCGGTCTGCTACTGCGCGCGCAAACTGGGTTGGCCAGTTGCTGCGCGCTGGCGGGCTGAGCAGGCCGAGCCAGCTATGGGCCTCCTTCTTTTCTTTTCCTTTTTCTGTTTTATTTTTCTTCTCCTTTGTTTAAATTCAAATTGATTTGGAATTTGAATTCAAAATTGGTGTACCTTATTCATTGGAGTTTTTAGATATGAGGCCCACAGCATTCTCTTTTATATATTAGGAATTTTATTTAGCTATTTTGTATAACAAAAATAGGTGTAGTTTTGTTATACAAAAATAGAATTAGTTTTCTCTTTAAACATTTATTCTTTGGTTTGAGTAATAATTACTTTATGGTTTATTTCTTTAAGGGAGTTGTTAGGCATTACATAAAACAAATGAAAATCCAAATCACCTTGTGAGTTAACAATGTATGCTATGTTTCATTTGTCAGTATTTAAATAAACATGATTATCAAATGGCATGCCATGCTTATGTGTTGCCTTGGGTTGGGGTTAGACCTAATGCATCTCTTAGGTTGGGTTTCTATACATGACACTCATCAACACATGGGAGTTTTTAAGAAAAATTTTGTAGTTGGTATTTTTGGTGTATGGATTTTTGGGTTGTTACAGCGTGCGCCACCCACGCGGTAGGGCCATCGCCGGCAGTACGCCCGACCTGGATTCACGTCCGTGGGCCTGCATCCTGTGTTTTCCTTCCTTCTCCTTTCTTCATCACAAAGGCAGCCAAGTAGCCAACCCTAGAGGAGAAGCTTCGAGAACCTAGGGTTTCCCCACCTCCATGGCCATCGCCGCCGCTGCCACCCAGGTGCATCCCTCACCGCCGCCACCAGCAAGGCACACCATGGCGTGCACTCACCTCGCCTAAATCGCCATCATGTGCTTGTTCCTCGGAAGCTTGTGGCTTTTCTTCTTGGGCCTGACCGCCAAGGAAATTGGGCGTCTCGCCTGCAGCGAGGGCCACGCTGTGGTCACCGTGGCGTAC
Source organism: Miscanthus floridulus (assembly GCF_019320115.1). Classification (NCBI taxonomy): domain Eukaryota; kingdom Viridiplantae; phylum Streptophyta; class Magnoliopsida; order Poales; family Poaceae; genus Miscanthus; species Miscanthus floridulus. Next base: position 224,875,741 of record NC_089587.1, on the reverse strand, counting down.
AAGGTCATCTATGTAGCCGAGGTCACCCTTGTGCTCGTACTCCCCTTCGGCCTGCTAGTGGCACTGATGAAGGCCCGTGCGCAGGCGGCGGCGGCCACCGATGCTGTGGAACGAAGGTACGGAAAGGGGATCCATTTTTTTCTAGCACGGTGATGCGAATAGGATAGGTGTCATCTGAAATTGGAAAAAGCTTTTATTGCATTCGCTCAATTTTTATTCATGATTTGCCTTTGGTTCCGGTCCAGGAGCCTGCTCTTAGGACATCCGGTGGACATGCCTAGGATTTGCACAGTACTTGGGCTTCCTCAGCTTATGGTTTCGTCTGTCCTCCATGCTATACTCGTGACGGCAGCTGCACTGGTGCTGATGCTCCTTGGCTCTGAAGCCCAGGTGAGTTCCCACATCCTCCTCTTCTCTTGCTCCTCATTAGGCATTGCAGCCCGTCCCCTCTCTAGTAGACAAACGGAATTGGAATGTCAAATTGTGTTGGTTTCAGAAAGGGGACACAGAGGATAAGCAAGATTGCTTTGCTGGGGATTCTTGTTGATCTGGGGGGACAACTCCATCTGCCTTCCTCACCTTTGGGTAAGAAACCTGTGCTATGGTTTGTTGCTCTATATGCTAGATTTCTGCTGCCTGTAGTTTAAGTGTTCGATTAAATGCCTGTTCAAGTTGTGATCCCGACAACCTCCACAGCCCTACTTCATACGGATCAAATATGAGCAACAACGTTATCCTAAAATGCTAAAAGGCATGTCTTAGAAAATTAATTTATAGGTGTTTCTTGTTGATGATTGATATCTGGCATCCACTAAAAGTGAAAACTTTATTGAAAATTAATTACTTCCGACATTCACAATCAACAAATAGTTGTATTATTATTATTTTTATTACTCTTGGATTTCTAAGTCTCCAATCTTGATTCATGTTCATAGCTGATCTCTCCCAAACTAGTGTCACATGGACACTCACTCATTTCTACTAAAAGGGTGCCATTGCTAATTTGAGCACGAAACTCACCAACCACATAATATGAATGCCTTATCTATTTTGTTGCTTCTTCCAGGCTTCATGCTTATAAAGCTCCAATTGTTGCATCATGAAAAATTTTCTGTTGAGATGGCTTTTTGGCTTCCTCGACATGTTTTGGTGTTCACAGCCTATATCTGCACTTATCTTTCATTGCCTCCATATCAATGCTTAATTGCTGGCTTCTATGAAGGTACCTAATACTGAATATGATGAGCACAAAGGAAGAATAGCAATTGGACGGCTGCATGCAGGAGAACTTCAGCGTGGCATGGAGGTCAAGGTATAGATCTGCTCTGCTTGTGCATGTTTTGGCATAATAATGTGAACATGAACATTCCGGTTAGAAAGTTATATAAAACGTGGTAGTATCACAGGCAGGCTCAACCAAAGGAGAGATTGAAATTCCTGCTGAGTGAAAATAACCATTTACAGTGAGGTGTTATATGGTTCTTTACTATATATATATGTTGGATAAAGTATTACTGAGTCGATGCCACAATGCTGGTAAATTTCATTTCCAATATAATAAAATGTATATCATTTTTTATGAGTACCTGAATTTTGCCTTCTCTATTTGAGATCAATGTTTTTAAGGCGGTAAAGCGAGGCGAGGCGACCAACTACCGCCTTACGCTAAAGCGAGTAAGGCGTAAGGCGAGGCGATGCCTTATGGCCATCCAACAGTAGTATAGACTAGAGAACTAGAAGCATGTCATACCTTGGTGTTGTCCTCTCCTGTGTAGCCCGCAACCACAAGTGTGCATCCAACAATACACTGCAATGGAGAGACAATTCAGGTTAGTACCTAGGTATTTCATAAGGAATATGGCACCAGCAAAAAAAGAAATTAGTTGAGGGACAGGTAAAGATTAACGAGTAGATAAGCACACTGCCACAAATAAAACCATTACACAAGTAGTTCAACAATAGTCCACTAAACTAGATAACTGGAGTGCTCAGTGAGCACATTCCACAATACTACAATACTAGTGCATAAATAGTCTGGTACAAATACTCTCACAACTCTCAAGCATCATTAAGTCAATAGAAGTCATCCTCCATCACAAAAGGATCTGAATTGCCACCACCACCAGCAGCTTGATCACTTTCGTCAGCAACAATAGGTGCAATTTCACCATAGTCATCAACTTCCACATCATCAACCAGATATGCTTCATCAGAGTTATCATCTTCCATGTCTTCATCCTCCTGTGGTTCATAAGTCCTCCTAATTGGGGCAGTAGCTGCTGCAGATCGCCTACGAGTATAAGTTCTATCAATATTAGTTGCATCGCCACGGGCTGCCCTAGGGAAATTACGACCATGATACATTTGGGATGCACCAACAGCCTCATCAACTTGATCCCATGTAATTTCAAGTCCACGACCATTATGGACTGGTTCCGCATCCACATCAACTCATTCATTGTTCCAATCAAAGTCTTCCAAACACAAAGGATCAAAGCGGCCTGCTCCTTTCTCATGTCGCTTTTGAAACCTCACTGCCATCTTTCGGTTGTACTGAACATAGACCAAATCATTAAGCCTTTTATGCTCTAACCTGTTTCTTTTCTTAGTATGAATCTGCAATGGTAAAAATGCAAACAAAAGAAATATTTAGCAAGCATTAATAGATAGTAGATTTTATTTATTCCTTGAACTAGGATAATTGAGTACTTATGTAATTGACAGATTACTTACTGACTCAAATGTGCTCCAACAACGCTCACAACCTGAAGCCGAAGCACAAAGCCCAACAACATGTTTTGCAAATCTTTGAAGCTCTATGGCTTTGCCACCATACGAACGCCACCATTCAACTAGATCAAGTGACCAAATAAACATTTTCTTGTTAGAAATTAGGAAAAACTAAAAAATCAGATTGTACAGTCAGTGAATAACTTACTAGGAGACTTGGTTTTGAAGTTGTTGATTGCAATTTTATTGCTGAAGCTACCCCTTAAGTCCTCATATTCCAAAGCTTGGTCATCAATCTTGTTTTGAAGATCTTGGTCAGGCACCATTTTTGAAAGAACCTCAGTAAATGCAAACCTTAGCTTACCAGCCATAACATCATCTGTTTTTAGGTCAAAATACTTGTTTGGGTTCAAATATAGTGCTGCCCCATATAATGGTTGATCCATTTGATCTTCCCAACTCTTGTTAATGATTGCCAAGATACGCTTAAGCAAGTCTGCCTTTCCCCTAGTAGGGAAATTTTCTTTAATCTTTTTCTTTGCATATTCCATACAAAACTAAACCTCTGACATTGCTGGCCTCTCATCCCCATCAACTATCCTCAACAAAATAATAAGGGGCTGTGATGCTCTTAGGCAGTCCTCAACTGAGTTCCAAAATTCGGTTGAAAGGATGGTGTCATGCACTTTCTTTCCTGCTTCTGTTCTTGCCAATTTGGACTTAGTCCAGTCATCACTTACAAATAGGAATTTCAGAGCATCCTTATGAGTGTGTAGGCTACGCAAAGTGAGGAAAGCAGTAGCAAAACGAGTTACTCCTGGTCTAACAAGATCTCTACCTCCTGTCTTCTCCCTCATTGCATCAAGAAGCCTCCCATGCCTATAAATAAAGGTAGTAACTTGTCTTGCACGTGCAATAGGCTTGCTAAACTCCTTCATTTTGCCAATGTCCTCTAGCATGAGGTCCAAACAGTGTGCTGCACAAGGGGTCCAGAACAGTGTTGGAATTCTTTCCATAAGAAGCTTGCAAGCTGCCTTATAATTAGCACCGTTGTTAGTGACCACTTGAACAACCTTGTCTCTTCCAATGAGATCAATTCTCTGCTGTAGTAAATCTGCCAACATTGGAGCATCATGTACTTCACTGGATGCATCAACAGACTCCAAGAAGAAAGTCCCCTCTGGACTATTGACTAGGAAATTAATGAGGTGACGGCCCCACCTATCTGTCCACCCATCTGACATTAGTGTACAGCCATATTGCTTCCAAGCAGCCTCATGCTTCTCCTTTATTTTGTTGACCTGTTCCACAGCCTTTCCAAGCAACGGCATCCTCGCCTCATGGTAGCTAGGAGGTCTATATCCAGGTCCATACTACCCAATGGCCTCACACATAATCTCAAGGCTCCTTGAGTTGATAGCATTGAGTGGTATTCTACACTCATAGAAGAAATTGGCCACATGCATATTGACTTCATCTCTTTCTTCCTTGGTCCTGATCCTTCCCTCCACACTGCTTTGTGCAGGTCCACTCTTAGAATGCCTTTCCTCAACCACTTCTTTGGGTTTTTTCTGAAGCATGGTAATCACTGACTTCTTCTCTTTCTCTTTTGGTCTAGGTGGTAGATTTGAAAATTTGAGAGCAGATTGCTTCCTTTTGGATGCTGTCCCTGAACTTGGATGTTGCACAGTTGTACCAGATGACTGAGAGGTAGCATTAGCATTGTTTTGAACCTCCACCACTTGAACACCATCATCATCATCATCTAGGTTTAGCGCTCTCCTTCTTCCCTGAACTAGTGCTGCTTCCATTTCAACAGCAATTGCTGTTGTTGTCTTCTCACATTTGAGAGCATCTCCATATCCACCTACAAGATGCTCCTTCAATCTCATGATTCTAGACTTTACTTGAGTTCCACAGAGGATACACTCAACCAAATCTCTGTTGCCAATTTCTAGCCAGAAGCCATACTTCCACCCAGGATCACCAGACCTGGCCTTCCTTTTTGGATCTATCCTTGGATCATATTCAGCAGTACCTAAGCCTACACTTTGTGGACTTACAGTGTCTTGTGTTGCCATTTAGATGGACTCCTATGAAACACGACAAGCAAAGTAATTATTAATTAACACTGAGCACTGAGCATTAGTTCACTAAACACTAAATAATTGACAACTAGACATGTTGGTATATAAAAAACAAATTGCCGTCTAGATTCTAGACACAAAGTAAAAGTGAGCAAAGCATCGAGCAAAACAAATATAAAGCATGCTGCTGTCCGGTCCGGCTCAAAAGAAGAGGCCACAAGCAAGTAGAAAAATACGAGCAGAGGAATCAATCAGTACCTGCTGAGCAGAGGAGGTGGCTCAACAGAAGACTTCAGGAGTCGGCTCGGCGGACCAGAGGAGGCAGAGGACCAGAGCAGCGGCGGACCAGAGGAGGTGGCTCGGCGGAGGACTAGAGGAGGCTGCTCGGCAGACGAGCAGAGGACCAGAGCACCTGCTGCGGCCCCACGGGAGGCTGGTCCTCATGGCTCGGCGGCAGCGACTTCTCCTAGCGACACGAGAGAACGCGTCCGCGCGGGCGAGCAGTAGCAGACCAGAGGAGGCGGCTCGGTAGACGGGCAGAGGACCAGAGCACCTGCCGTAGCCCTATGGGACGCTGGTCCTCGTAGCTCAACGCCAGTGACTTCTCCCGGCGGCGCGGGAGAACGCGTCTGCGCAGGCGAGGTGTGGCTTTCGGTTCTTCCCCTGCTCTCCCACTCGCTGGTAGGTCCGCTTCTCCCGCGCGCTCCTCTCTCCGCGCTCTATTTCTCCCGCGCACCCATTCTTTTCCCCGCCCTTTCTTCCGCCATTTCCCACCACCCAGAAATGGACCCCTGTATGGCGCCCGCCACGCACGATTAGGCGTGAATCGGACGCCAAATAGATGACTTTCGGACGCCATGGTAGTAAGGCGGACGCCATACCAATCTGAGGCGAGTCGTCCGCCAAGTCGTCCCGCCTGTAGCGCCTTACCGATTAGGCGACGCCAAAGCGATGCCAAAGCGATGCCTTAAAAACATTGTTTGAGATTGGCGCCTTATGATTCATCTCAAATTTCTTGAGGAAGTCTGTGAGTAAAACGAATCATATATAAGATAAAAGGAACTGCTGGGATTAATTGAGGCCTGAGCAGCCTCCACATCTCTTTATCTTACATTTTAGAAGCTCATTTGGTGCATTCTATTTCGAATTTTATCCTTATAATCCCAACATGCATGTGAGCAAATGTTATGATACAGTCAGAAATTATTGTGTTCTATGTGAACGAACTGATAGCTTGGTGGTCCACTGTTGTGCAACGAACCGGTTGTGAGTTTGGCTCCCAGACTTGCATGTGGGTGCGCAAATATGTGTGGTGGGTGGTGGTTAGATGTGCCCAATAGTGGTGCTCCTCGGTCGAGTTTGTGACCGGATGCTGCACTAAAAAATGCCCCTCGCTGTATGCAGCCTTCGGGGCCCTTTGCTGGCCCAAAGTGATTATGGTTTCTACCTCTCAAACAATGCTGTTGGGGCAGTCTTCCCTTGGGGTTAAGTTTTTTTTATATTTTTGTGTTTTATAAATGAAAGTATTGTGATATATTGGGTCTTCAGATTCAGTTTCTCGTTATATGTATTTCATCTATTGAAGGATCTGAGTCTAGCTCAATCCATGGAAGGTGTGGCTTAACCCTGCACCACCTAGGTTTGGGTCCTCTTCGACTCAAATTCGGTTACATATTTCTTCTTATATACAGTGCCACATGGTTCCTCCTTGTTGGTCAAGTTTTTATTTCATCTATTGGTTCCAAAGTCTATTAAGTCTTCAGAAAGATAAGGTATACATCCCGAGTCTACCTGTCTGCTTTCCTGAAGTTTTTTTCCAAATGTGTTTTTCTGAATATTTTGGTATTAGTATTGCTAATTGCATGGCTCCTGTTCGATAGAGTTAGTACAGGTGCTTCTTCTGCATACATTACAGAAGAAGAAAGAGCTAATACAGATGCTAAAGAATGCTTGGTCATCTATAAGTTGTCACATTTCACTCAGAAAAATATACCTTCTGAATGTTATGGGTGCAGTTTATGAAGAGTCTGTTATATGCAGTTTTGATCCCTGTTTGCATTTTTTCTGTCTGAGCGTCTTTGCAAGGTTCTGGAGTATATAAATGAAGTGCATTCCTTATGTGGAGTCCTTGGAATCAATTTTGGAAGTATTGTACATGAAGTTCATCCCAGTTTACATCAGAATGGTATTGAGCAGTCAAGAAATATCAGTAATAGCACACTAGAGCGCCTTGCTACTAAAATTTCTTCACCTGTTATCATATCATTGCAGTAGAGTTTCTATTGATTAAGATATTTTTCAGGTTTGTACACCAGACGCTGCTTGTAGGGTTAGTAAAGTAGGTGAGCTTTTTGTTTATCAGAACTTTAGCCGCATCCCCATTGAATCTGTTAGTGCTAGTGACATTTGTGCTGTATGTGGAATGGATGGTATCATGGTAGGTGTCTGTGCATTCATATTCATAATTCAATCTTCCAGTTCATATTTATACTTATAACATGATTCTATATGCTTTGAACTATCCAGATTGGGGAAACTATAGCTGATAAAGTTACAGGAACACCATTGCCCACTATCAAAGTGGAGGAGCCAACAGTCAGAATGTCTTTGTCCATCAATACATCACCTTTTTGTTGGACGGGAGGTATGTCTATCCTCCATGGTAACAAAAAATATGTTATATCACTTCCTAACATGCTCTTCTATGTCAAAGAGTTGGGAAATCCATAAAATATACCCTCATTACTCCATATGATCTCTTGTACTTTGTATTCGTTGTTCTAGATTCGTGCAGTCAACCTTCTAGAAGCCATAATTACAGATAAAAGGTTTTCTCAGTTTTCACGTTAAAATGGAATTTTGTACGCTTGCCATAAAAGTACTTTGGCATTGTTATCCTTCAATAGTTTTTGTTAACTACAATAAGGAAACTAATAATCGAAAGTTGTTATTGTTAAGCTAAATTTCTTCTATGTCTTAATGAATTGTGTAAATGATTGCCCTCCATGATAGTGTCCTTACATCACTTGTGAAATACTATACCATGTTAAATATAATGCAACAGTTTGGTTTATTCTCTTTCTAGAATACTGACAAATTTGTTTCTTCTCGTTCCCTTTATTATAGGGGAAATACGTTACTAGCCGAAATCTCCGTGACAGGTTGTATTGCGAGCTCAAAAGGAATTTGGCTATGAAAGTAGAAGATGGGGAAACTGCTACACTCTGCACCTCACAATATTGATAGAGAATATGTAAGAACTTAAATTTGGTAGTTTCATTAATTCAGTGACTTTTGGTTGTCTTAAGAACAATGCGAGCTTTGCAGGCGGAGAGAAGGATATGAATTTATGATTGGACCTCCAAAGGTCATAAACAAGACAGTGGATGGAAAACTACTAGAGCCTTATGAGGTAGGTCTATACAGTCTCTTCTCTTTGGAAAGAGAAAATTATTTCTTACTTTATTAGGGATGTCTTGGATATAACTTGCAATGTACAACTATGTTTTTTGTTGGCAGTGCCTCAGAATTGCACGGAAACTACTTGATACAAGTGATGAAGCTATTTTAAAATCTTATGGTTTGGTCAGGTGCATGTCGTTTTCTGCAGGGACTCATGGCCATCACATCACCTCAACTCGCTCCTATATACGCAGAGCATATTACATCTTATTATATTATTTTTACTATTTTAGTTTAGGTGTAGATTCGATTTACATTTGGTGTAAATTATTTGTTCATAACTGAAAATGGCCAGAATTACTTCGAATAGTTATCATTTTTTTGCCTTGCCTTATTTTCTATGTGTTTAATTTTGGTTGAATCCGTATGCCTACTATGTAATCTTGCTTTGATGGTCTGCTAATGTGCCTTTCATAGAACCTATCTGTCAAAACTGTCAATTCTACAAAAGACTCCAACTCTGTTCTCGTGACTTGTTTGATTATGAACCTTTCATCCATCGTCTTTGCAAAGTAAACATTGCTTTTTCCACCCTACGCATTCCATCTCTTGCAGCGACTTAGAGAACATATGTAATCAATATCTTTGGGACAACATTTCTTTCTAAGCGCAGCAAAATGCTTTTCAAAATAGCAGATCACAGAGAACTTTGTTTTATCTGGAGAAATCGGTGAGTCGTCATCAAAGGAAAACTTAAAATGAGTTCCTTTCGAATGCAAATGGTCTTGTTGAGAGGGTGAGGACGCCTCAAGTCCATGGCTGTTGATCTCAGTAGTATTTGGCAGATGAGAAAAATTCAAACTAGAATTCAGTCTGTGTGTTACTTGTTGTACATATTCTTCTGATGTCATGGCATATGATATAATACTGGTGGACTCATCATCATATACTGCCACGGCAACATCTTCATATCCAATTTGGGGGTAATAGTAACCATGCCCCATCATCGATCATATTTGAAGCAGATGAGATATATGTGGGTGTGCGTGCAAGAACAACATTTAATTTCTCTATCACCCTAGGAGACCTTTGAGAACAGGCCCTTTGTATATTTGGCATTGGGTCCTTCAGGATGCTTGTCATACCCCCAAACTACTCAGCAGATTTGAATGACGGTACACGCAAAGAAGCTGGAGCTAATCCAGTTCGTTCTCTGCCGCAACCCCAGTGTAGAATTAAACGAGTGAATTCTAACAGGGGTTACTATATTGTCGTAGTTTGGACTGTCCAAATTAAAGGATACATTGTCATCAGTTTTGGTGAAAGCTTGTGGAAGATCATGCTGCAAATCACAAGACCCAGTCCATGCCAAATCAATATTATTAGAAAAAATCGATGCAAGTGAGGGTAACCACTCAACAGGTTCCAAACCATCAGTAGATTCAGATATAGGCCACTTTTTTCCTCCATTGAATTTGTTGTAGACTTTGTCAAGATCCTCTGCATCATCCACAGGATGACCCTCTAAACAAATCTCTAAATTTGAATCAGCAACACTATATTCATTATCATTCAAATGGCCCTCTCTGGATAACAAAGATTTCCTTGGACTTCCTAAAGATTTCCCAATCTCAGTATCCCTAGAAAGCAAATCAGCTTTCCATGCCTTCAGTCTGGTGTATAAGAGAACATCAAGGTTGTCTGGATTGGTTTTTGAAACATGGCCATGTGTTTTAAGAACTGAGTCTACATGACATAGCCTCCGATCCCAAAAGTAGGCATCAAGAAGATGACCACGCCTCAAGCAGTTGAGCTCCACAATATCAATTGATGTCTGCATGGGGTGATTACTTTCACTCATGACTGGTAAAAGCAATATCTGCAAGAAAAGGGGCAATAAATCAACATAAAATCGCTCTAACTGTAGCGCTGGTGAGTGGCCACTGGCGGTGCGTGTGGCTTTAATTTGCATGCGGTCTTAGGTCAAACATACAACTTGAAAATGAAAGCCTACACTATGTTAGTGGGAGGTCTTGAATTTGACAAAAGGCGGCTTTAATTTGTTACCTCCTTTGCGATTCATTTCCAATCATAGCTGGTCTCCTTGCATCTAAATGGTTGCTTTTCTTGTAACCCGTTTGTTTTTTTCCTCGAGAACCCTAAGTAAGTCTAATGCGGTCTAAGTGTAAATTGACATAACAAACACAACGGATAAAGCAAAATGCACGTCCAAAACGCCCTTATATGAGTACAACATATAGGCACTCCCTCTCCCATTCTCGACACATCGTTTGGCTCCTACGACCCGACGATTCTTAACATCTACGGATGAAATACAATGGAAAGATTACACCACTAGAGGATGGCGATGAAAAGCACTACTAACTATGGGTACATGTCCCCTAGGACAACTCATCTACTTCGTCGGACCAAACGGCTTCATTCCTGGCCTCGGTTGGTTCTTCTTCTGCACTGGCTAAGGATCTGTCTCCTCTCGTGGTGGTGGCTGAGTGAGGGGAAGCAAGGACTCTACTTCTGATACCTTTGAGGGTGGAGGTGCTGGTGGTACTGCAACACCGGTTCTCCTTTTTCTGGTGGGTGGATAGGGATTCCCTCCAAGACCAAGGGTTCCTGCTTTTCTGTGTCAAGCGTCCTATGCTTGGCCCTTGTGACCAGATAAGCATCCTCCAACTGCTGGGTGTGCCGATCTTCAGCCTCCTTCAGGGCTTCCGCCATGGCAGTCTCACGACTTTCTATGGCTGCCACATTGGCGTGCGCCTCAGCAAGTTGCACTTTGAGCATCCTAGAGAAGATCTCGGCTTCCTCGACTCAGCGGAGGCACTTCCTCAGCTCCGAGGCCTGTCGGTCATACTGCTCATCTAGAGCAATCAAATACGTGGCTAGATGTACCACAGTTGGGCTGTCTTCTTGTGCGTCCCGCCCTTGCAAAGCCTCCATGCGAGCCCTCCATACCCATCAATTCTTTTCCAAAGGTGGAAAGAACTTCATGGGGGTACGAGCAATTGGCTCTTCATAGATCTGGCAAAGATGCCGCAAGGCTTTGTGGGCCACAACTTGGTAGGTGTCGACGAAGTGAAACCCGGTTGCGGTCACATTCTAGGCTTCAGTGATATGGAGGAACTCCTCGCTCTTCCCAGTGTAGATGGTGACCTCACATCGCTCAGTACCATGTTTCTCATACTCATGACCCTCATACTCGGGGCGATCCTTGACTCTAAGTTTTTGCAAGGTGGCATACAGGATTTTGGGAAACCCTCAGTGTTCAGGCAATAGCTGCAAACCCAGGCTCTTGCCATCCTTGGTGGATGATGGTTACAAGGAAGGATCGAGCCAGAAGCTTGCTTGGGAGAAAGGCTAGGTGAGCTGAGACTCACCGCGTGGTGGTACCAAGTGGCTAGGCTAGGCCTTTTGTAATGGAGGAGCGGTCATTGGGCCTGGCGCAGTCCACCATTTAGTCTGGCGCAGAGAACAATAAAAGGAAACCGGTAGGATTTTTACGTGCACGAGACGAGCAGTGTCTGAGGCCATTCCCTAAGCTATCCAGAAATTCACTCAGTAAATTTAAAAGTGCTTGACATCTTCACCTACGCAGGGTGGGTCGAAAGCAGGTGGACACATTTAATGCCTCCCCTCCATGCTACCATCAGATAAAAACAAGTCAGGCAGGTGGACACATTTAATGCCTCTCCTCCTTACCATCAGATAAAAACAATTCATCGACCATGCAGGAACATTTGTACTTACACATGCATCTATGCATCTAAGACACGGCTTGGTTTGTGTGCACGTTGCTCCCGAGGTGGTCGGTGGTTGGGGTTGATCGCCAACAGGGAGAGAACGATGTGCCAAAAAGCTGAGAACGGTTTCCCTATATGTTGGCAACAGTGCAAGGATGTATAGGACCTACATTCATGCATATCCTGTTTGTGCATTATAGTGCCGCGTTGCTGGCAGATACGCCATCCATAGGTGTCACGCGTGTTGTATTGTGCATGACCTACTCATTCCTGTTCCAGAGTTAGGTCTACACTGTGGCTTCATCCTCCGTGTTCGCCCGTGGTTCACGCCTGTAGTGACCCACGTCTCCTCGTACCCCTTTTCTGTGCTCTTGTCGGACCCTTGCCCTGCAGTCGTACTACTCAGTAATGGCACCGCACGTCGCTCGCCTCGAACGCATGGAATTTGGTCGATTCATTCGTAGTGATCCCGCGCAGGAACCCTAGTGAACCGCGTCAGGACCACAGTCCGCTCCGCCTTTATAAGCAGAGCCTGGCTTAGCCATTGCTACCACCACTCGGTGCACTTTAGCTCGCTTAGCTTTTCCTTTGAGCTAGCTTTTCGCTTAGCCTTCCTCACAACCACAGCCAGAAATGGTAGGAGCCTGGGTTAGTAGTTACTACCTAAACGTTGAGGGTTTTCCCAGAATCCTGCATGCCACTCTGCAAAAGCTCAGAGTCAAAGATCATCCCGAGTATGAGGGCCGTGAGTATGAGGAGCAAGGCACCGAGCGGTGTGAGGTTACCGTCTACATCAGGAAGAGTGAGGAGTTCCCTGACCTCACTAGAGCCTGGAGTGTGACCGCAACCGGGTTTAGCTTTATCGACACCTACCAGGTTGTGGCCCGTAAAGGCTTGCGGTATCTCTGCCAGATCTATGAGGAGCCCATTGCTGGTACCCCCATGCGGTTCTTTCCACCTTTGGACAAGAATCGAAGGACATGGAGGGCTCACATGGAGGCTTTGTAAGGGCGGGATGCACAAGAGGATAGTCCTACCATGGTGTATTTGACCGCATACCTTCTTGCCCTGGATGAGCAGTATGATCAGCAAGCCTTGGAAGTAAGGATCTGCCTCCAGCAGGCGGAGGAAGTTGAGATCTTCACCCAAATCCTCCAGGCGCAGCTCGTCGAGGCGCATGCCAATGCTGCAGCTACTGAGAGCCGGTAGACTACCATGTCCGAAGCTCTGAAGGAGGCTAAAGATCGGCATGTCCATCAGCTACGGGAGGCCTATTTTATCACCAGGGCCAAGCAGAGGACGTTGTCTGCTGAAAGGCAGGATGCCCCAATCTTGGAAGGGATCCCTGTCTACCCGCCTAAAAGGAGGACCGGTGTTGCAGTGCCGCTAGCACCTCCACCTTCGAAGGTGTCATAAGTAGAGCCCTTGATTCCTCTCTCTCAGCCATCGCCAAGAGAAGATGCAGATCCATAGCCAAGGCGGTTGAAGAATCCGCCAAGCCCGGGAATGAAGATGCGTAGTTCCAAGTAGATTAGTTGCCTTGAGATGCTGTACCCGTAGTAGTAGTGCTGTTTTTCGCTATCTTCCGGTAATGTACTCTTGCCGTTGTTTTCGTCTGTACTGTTGAGACCGTCCGTCGTAGGGAAGGTGAATGCTGTGTCATGAATGGGAGACTAAATGCCTATATGATGTACCCGTACAAGACCGTTGGAATATGCATTTGGTTTATTTCCCTGTGTCTATTGCATCCACCTCCTTAATTCCCGTTAAACGTGCTTAGAGTTTTCAAGGGCGATGGTAGGTGGGTTACAAGAGAAGTTGCCATTCAGATATCAGCAAACCAATTGTGATTGGATAATATAGGACGCTGTATCAATTAATTGTGGATGTCCTAGTAGAACACTTGAATCTCTTTAAATCAAATCTGTCGCTGGATTTGAATTCATTGACCCTTATTATGAAGGGAACCCTTGTTGTTTGAATCTTCCCTTGCAATACTCCCCTCATTCTGTGGTCTATGACCCCACCGCCTTCCAACCATGAAGTTGGTAGTAGTTGCCTGGTTAATAGCTTATGGTGTTATGATGAAACCGAGGGCTCCCTGTGGAACAGCTGCCACATGGTGACGCTACTCGCCACGCGCTGGTATCGAGGTTGTTGACCAAGTACCTTTACCAAGTTACACCGCCATACCACTTTCGATACAAATATTCAGGTGTTTGAATGAGAAATCCACAATGGGTTGATGAAATAGTATTCTCTCAAAGTAAATAAGAGGAGGTGGTTTCGGAGGAAGCATGTATGTTGCGATCTCACTTCATACAAAGTTTGGCACATATTATGGACAAGGAAGGGAAGGAAAGAAGAACACCTGGGAAAAGTTAGCCTTGGGTAGTAGGGAATGCTTAGAAAAGCCTGAGTGGATGTCAAGTCCTAGGCACTGTGCCCAGCTCAACCACGCTACGCACGCCGGGTCGCTGTCACCGCGTGCCCCGCGGACATCGTCGGTGTCGAGCCCATTAGCACCTTGTCCTCGCATGGCCTCGACATTGTGTCGCAGTCGCTGTCCTCGTGCACTGTACGCTTCTCCTTTTCCCGGTCTCCAGTCCGCTCTTGATCCTCGCCCTCGTCCCCGTACCAGACCCCCCCTCCCTTCTTTCTTCTTTTGGGGACATGACCACCCGCACGCCTTCCTCGTCGAGCGAATCCTCTCTCCTCTCCTTTATTACCCCCCTCCACTCGCTTGAGCAGGGAGCGCGCCATGGCCGGCTGTATCTCCACAGCGTGAACTGGATGCGTATCCCATCCATGCCGTCTCCACTTCCAATGCGTTGCGACCCATCTTCGTTCGCCACTATAAGATGCGCTTGGTCCTTGCTCTTCTTCTTCATCCCCATCCTTCTCGAATCCAAAGCAGAGCTACGAGATCCGGTCCTCATTTCATCTTACTGAGGTGATGGTGTAATATAAGAATAAGGGATCTGGTTTTTGAAGAAGTTCAAGTCTACCGTTGGTTAGTTTGGTCTTAGGGTTCATGATGTTTGACTTCTCAGTCTCCTGTTTCTGGATCTGTTGGTCATACGCCTTGTTTTGGATAATCATTATCTTGTTGTTTCTCCATTGCCCTTGTCTATCCCGACTTCTAGAGTAAGCCTTGGTTGTGCTAGGTTGCTCTTAACCATGTAGCTTTAAATCCCAGTGTAATTTAGTGTTCGACACCGTGTAATCTTTTGTGTAATTCTAGATTTATGAAATATGTTGTAGTTTCTCCTAAGGGGAGTGGATCCTAATTCACTCTTTTATAAACCCTCACGTTAGGAGAAGTACTTGTGTTGTAGTTTTTGCTATTTCCACCTATAATGTAATCCTAGCCAATGTTGTGCTTTAAATCTAAGTGTGTTAGTTGCTTGAGCCCAACTCCATCAAATACTTCTTTCCACTAACATGTCATTGATTTGCTAGCCTAGAATAGGCACCATGTAATGACAACTAACCCCTATCTTCATTTATAGTATTGAGACCAATCTTCCATACCAACCCGATGAGAAAACATATTAGACATATGAACCATATTTCTCAAGATTTTTCCTATACCAAGCACATCACCCGCAGCGAAGCGCGGGTAGCAGTGGCTAGTGAATCTGAAAGTGAGACAGTTGCACAACGGGCCGGCCCAAGAGTCTAAAACACAATGGGCCGAAAGGACAGTCCGGTCACCGATCGGAAGGTCTACCCAAAAGAACAAGCGCCCGCTCGTCAACTTCTTCGGCCCACCTCTCCGACCGGAGCACTCGCTTTGGGCATCAGCCGCCTCCGGGCGGTCTCTCCGATCGAAAAGGCCTGGCCCAAAACGCTGCTTCCTACTCCGACCCCGCAACTCCGGCCGGGGACCCCGTAGGAAGCCTGCTTACTGCTCTTCTCCGACTGGCGCAGCCAGGGCTGACTGGGGCCATCCGACCGGGGACGCCCACTCGAAAGGGACCAGGGGCAAACGGAGAAGGCAGTGCACAAAGTCAAACCATGATACCGGGACCATACCCTATACGCCTACGGGAACAGTGCGCCTCAACCGTCCTAACACAAACAGTATTGTAGGCGCCGATATTTGTGTCTAGTATTGTAGGCGACATTGGGCTACCATACGGCAACAAGCCCCCCACATGCCTCTGGGCATCGATAGTGGGTGCCAGGATTCACCATACCTAGTACACGTGGTAGGGCTCCTCACATACCAATAGTATTTTGCAGGTATCGACATCCACCCTTGCTGAAGAAGCCAACGCAACCTTCCATGTGCACCTAACATTCTACAGTGACATCAACAGTATTGTGGGCGCCTACCGTCATTGCTACCCTCGTCGGCGTAGGCAACAAGGCTTAGTAACATCCGTACTCTCTCCCTCTCACATGTAAAGCCATCCCCTTCTTCTATAAAAGGGAATGCGCTCCCTCCAACAAAGGAGGTCGGCTTCTTCAAGTTGAGATTCACTAGATCGATAGCTCACAACCCTTCAAGCACACGCTTAAACACCTAGCTCATAGCGGAGTTCCGGTCACCCTCGGCCCTTTCGGTCGAACCCGACCAGGCCTCTCGTACACACCACATTTCTCCTTCTCGTTTGTAACCCCACTACAGACTTCGAGCACCTGGGCTCAGGAATAAAGTCACCGACCGACCCAAACTGGACGTAGGGCATGTTGCCTGAACTAGTATAAATCCTGTGTCATTGAGTGCTAGGTCACCTCCGATCACAACGTACAGCAAAACTACAAATATTCACTAGTTGGTCACTTTTTGTACCGACAGGTACCAAGCGGGGCACCACCTAGCTGAGACATGCCGATCTCGTCCTACGGCCAATCGCCCCACTGGTGGTGCTGTCTGCGGAAGCCCGGGGGGTCATCGTTGTTGTCATCATCGTCCTCGTTTGCAGGGTCCTTCCCAGCGCTATGATGTGGTGGTGTACATACTGTGAAAGTGGCACCTGTCACCGGCTGAGAAGAGCCGGCTGGTGTCCTCAAAGAGCCAGAAGACGTGCCACCCGACCGCGCCGGGACTGCCGGTTCCACCCAAGGAGTGTCCATGCAGCTTAGCTTCTGAGCTAGCTTCCTGCAGCTCCGCTTCACCTTCTGCATAAATAGACGTTAAAGTTAGTGCATTTTCCAAACACATATACACTAAAGAAACATTTTCGGAACAGACAAGTTTATGTTTACCTCCACAAAATCCTCGAGAACGCCTGGCCCCTGTCCTCTAGACTCGTGAAGCCAAAACGCTGCTTCATTGGACATCATTGACAATTGTGTCGCCTGGGTACAGAAACACGGTTAGACAGTTTTAGTACACATACTTAATATCAAATGGATAACAAATTGTACCATTCGAGTATCTTACCGTGTATCTTTGAAGCGGGGCTCTCTATAGTTGTGTGTCATCCCTAGTGGCAACGTCATACACATCTTCAATCACATCTTCCTCTGAGTCCTCGTCAATCACCTCCTTAGTGTACGGGGGCTTGATATGTGTCCTCGTAGACCTGTGAAGCCACCGCAGGTACTCATCGAAGGTGTGCTGGTCGTGTGGGGGACCCGCATGGACCGGCTATCATTCCCTACTCTACCACAAGTGGATGTACGCGTTGTGTGTCACGCGCCAATCCTTGGTCTTGTACCTCTTCCTGCGGTCATACCTGCAACAAAACGATGTTAGTTGTACCATACCTCTGAATTGTGGCTTTGTTATTAATCGATAATGCACCCGTGCAATTCTTGGTTGGTGGAGTAAAGTGGTGGTGGGTAGCCTGTCATTCTTCCAAACTGCCTGCAAACCCTGATGGGTAAGTGAATCTCGACCACGTGGAAGAAAATAAGAGGGACGTTGCAGCGATACTCGTCTGACTCATCCCTAGTGATAGGACTGAGATAGGACTGAGATAGTACTCGAGCTCCGGAGCATCCCAAGGACACCAATGCACCTAAACATTTCGTAATTGAGTTAGGTTGTGATATAGTGTACATCGAACAAGACACATGTATGATAGTAAAGAGAGCGTAACCTGGTGCTGTGTCAGGGCGTCGAGACCGTCCGTGTACTCCCTGTACTTGTGCCTCGCATTCCCTCTAACTAACTCAGCTTCCGTCCAGATATACAGAGCTGTAGGGAGTGTATCCTGCCCGTTCCAATGCTGCATTGAACACGATAATGAATTAGCCATTAATAATTTAATCATATGTAACTGCCTCGAAGAATATAGTGAACCGAAGTACTTATCGGTAAACCAGTATTAAGGGGCCTCCCAACGGGCTATCGTTCCCAACACCAAACCTAGAGTAGGTAGGAGCAACCCCAAGGTTCGCATACCCTGAGGTGCGACGGCAGACAACACATAGCTATCGATACGTCCATGCCAGGACTGCGTTGCCCCAGCTGTATGCCGCTATGTTCTCTCACGGCTAGCGTAGTATATCAAGAAAGATCCAGCTGATGGTGTTGCTCGAGGCGTCTGGGAAGAGGAAAGCACCAATGAAGTGCCAGAGCCACACTCTAGCGAACCTGTCGATCTGAGCCTCATCAGCCTATGAGTCCAAGTAATCAAAGCGCTCTGTGATCCAGGATGACGAAACACCAGAACTTTTCTTGAAATTCACCAAAGAAAATGAGACTCGATGGCTGCAGGAAAGCAACGCAAGTATTAAATAGGCTTGAATTGCTCACTTTTTTTCTTGGAAACCTCGTCGTCTGGTGGAAGAAAGCCAGTGAACTGAGCCGCCAGCTCCCTCCAGTGATCGTTGTCAACTATACCTATCACTGGAAGTCCCTCCAACCGAAGGCCAAAGATAGCCTTCACGTCCAGCATGGTCAAGGTCATCTCGCCGTAAGGTAGGTGGAACGTGTGGGTCTCAGGCCTCCACCTGTTATAAGAATAGAACGACTGTTAGTTGCCTCAAATTTGTTATAAGAATGTTTACGTACAAAGAAGACACTCGCACCTGTCTACAGCTGCAGTAAGTAGTGCTGGGTCAAGGGGCGGAAGACCGTAGTTGACAACACGGACAAGCTCGAGAAAGCCGGCACGCCATATGTACGGCGTGTAACGCTCGTCCCACTGGTGCACCCTGGTGTGCGTGCGGAGCCTCAAAGGAGGCAAGATCACCTCTGTGTTGGTGTCACTCAAGATGTGTGCTTGGTGCTGGTCGTCGTATTCCACCTCAAGAAGGGGATAAAACAGGTGCTGCGTGGGAGAGGCCATCCTGTTACAAATTGATAAACAAAGGGTTAGAGTATTCAAATTAACAATATTCAAATTAATATTACGTAGCATTGCAAAATTTGAACTACTTGTTATGCAATACGAACACAATATAAAAGCACATGTATATATTCAAAGTAAGATTAACAGACATATGAAACAACTTTACTAGAAAAATAAGCAACTTCTATGTAAGGACCTGTTGTCCACCGGTGTTTCTTATTAAATTATTACAATAGCTTGTCTGCATCTACTAGAGCAGCTCATTATAATTTCAACCTAGGGATGAGTAGCCCAGCATAAGATGAATTGATTGAAAACTATCATGTGTGTCATACTTAGTCCTATACTCTATGCTAATATGTCTAAAAATACAAGCTGTCTACTTTTTTCGCACAATGCTATGATGGACTCATAGCAGTACGATATCGACGATGTTGTGCATGATTTTGGAGGTTATAGTGCTTTCAATATATGCTTGAGTAAAATGATCATTTGGATTAATATTTCCATGTAAGAAAACAAACATATAACAATTTAAATCATAAAAACTCAACCAACCAAATTTGTCGCTATATATATGTATGTCTAGTGCACAAAAAACACATAAATAGATTTATATTTCATGTGTCTTTTAATTAGACATTTGTTTTCGCTATAATTAATAATACATTGTAAGAAAATTAACAATTAAAGTATATAAATAATAATACAATGTAAGATAAATTAACGGCTAAAGTATATTTTAAAAGAATCTCTCAATCTAATGGCTAACGATTAATATAAAGGGGTAGTGAAGGTACGAGGGTTTTGATTATGAAGAAATAGGCACCAAATTTTACCTCAGCGAGGATTGAACTACAGTGCGGGCGTCCGTGTCGCGCCGGCGTGCGTGGCGCAGCGGGCAGCGTGCAGGCATGGCGGCGGCGGCGCTGCAGGCAAGAGGGAGGGCGGGCGGCTCACGGGCAGGCGGGAGGGAGGGCGGCTCGCGGGCGTTATTTATCTGGTCCTGCCGCGCCAATATCGGTGGCGCGGCAGACCCTGCCACGTCACTGGTCAACAACCCCGGTCGTCGCCACGTCATCCTCCCGCCGCGCCACCATGCATGATGCGGCACAAGCGTTTCGCCGCGCCATGGCAATAGGCGCGGCTAAAAGTGTTAGTTTTGAAAAATAAAAACAAACAATGTTAGATTTAAAATTAGTTTACAAAAAGTGTTAAAAATAAATAAAAAAAATCTCCATTGCAACCATTGAGCGGCGCCTGTAAGCATATGCTAATTATTGTGCTGGAGACGCATTGGTTGCTAACAAGTTACTGCAACGCTACACATTGTTGAAAGAAAATGTGTAAAAACATCAATGGCAAACGGCTAATTGCTCAATGAATATCTCGCAGACCATGACTATTTACATTTGTTTTGGCGGCGAGACAAAGCGTAGACAAACATAATAGAAACACCTTAGTTCTGGTGTACTAGTAGTTCTTAACCTCGACAATCATGTGATCAGCTAGCTCCACACCGCTGCAAATAATAACGACTTTACATAGTTGATTTCTCAATCCATTATTTACTCGCACAAACAAAGTTCTCATCAAACCCCTTGTTCCTTGGGTCTAATCTCAATGCCCAGGACAACAAGGCCACTCTTAATGACTGACGTCTCCATAAGGCTGAAGGAAACCTCACCATCGTCGCCTTCCCCGCTGCAGAACTCGCCCACCTCCACCTCCATCCAGCCATCACCTCTCACTCGAGGGAAGAGTGTGTCTTCAGGAAGGTCACCGCGCAACGACGGCCATGTATCCGCGCGGTCGTGGCCAACGTCGAGGCAGACGCGGCGTGTCGACCTGCTGCTTCCTCCGAGGCTGACGGACGCCTCCTTGCATGTGTAATAAAGCCCGAGGCGCCTCTGAGCTAGACTGAACACGATGTAAGCGCTATATGTTGTGTGCCGGGAGAGCATCTTGCTGTCAATCTCGCCGCGTATTTCCAGCCACCAGACATGCCGGAGTTCAGCAGCTTCCGAGATTCTGTTACAGATTATTAGCAACAACATCTTTGTTGGCTAAAGCCGTGGATGCAAACAAGTGATTCTTCTATGGAATGGCATAAGCCAAGCTTCTTCAACTACCTTAATTTGTATCAACCAAAGCAATTATCCAAAAAGTATTGGCTGGAAGAAAAGCGTGGACAGTGCAGTTCAGCAACACAAACTTAGCAGAACTACAGAAGTACATGGCCATGCCCCATGCTCTCTCTCCATGCAAATTTGAAAAAAAAAGGCAAGCACTTAACACTGAAGGGAGCACTAGCGAACTAAAAGCCTACTGACAGCGCGTTTCAGAATTTCAGAAATGGAAAGCTGACATACTACATGTGATTTGTGAGCGACTGACAGTGCGTTTCAGAATTTCAGAAATGGAAAGCGACATACATGTGATTTGTGAGAGAGATATATAGCATGCAAACCTGTAGAGGTTGATGGGGATCCAGCGCCAGTACTGCGGCGTATCGCCCCAAGCAATGCCCAGCTTCCTGGCGGACAGCATGTAGCACCTGGCGCCGGTCGCCCTGTCCAACCACATGCTCTGCAACGGCACCATAACAACCGATCAATCAAGTCCACCGACCGAACACCTTACAGAGCTACAGTACTTATTAAGACGTAAACAGGAGCGGAGTCCGATTGGCGATTACCGTGAGGCGGTCGGCGAGGAGGACGGGGCTGCCGGGGTCGGAGAGTCGCATGAAGAGCTGCTTCTTGGTGGGCAGCGGATCGGCGGGGTGCTCCCCGTCGGCGAGCGGGGGCAGGTGGCGCGGCAGGAGGCTGGACCAGACGGCGTCGGCGTCGGCCGCGGCGCGAAAGGCCGGCGAGACCGCAGCGGCGCGGCAGGCGTCCCGCGGCCCGGTCCGCGCGAGCGTCGCCGACAGGAGGTCATCCGGCAGGCGCGCGATCTCGCAGCGGGCGGGCGCCGTCGGCGTCGACTCCATCGATTCCCCCGCGCCCTCTTCCGCTGTCGGTCGATTCGATGCGATTGGGGAGCGAGCGATGTGGGGATCAACACAAGGCGGGGGGACAGTCTCGACGTTGACAGACGCTTCGGGCGAATGTCCAATCAGCAGGCCAGATTCGAATCGGAGGGGATCCACGCGTGCTCGCCAATGGATCGCCCGAGCGGATTTCCGCTGCACACGCGTCGAGCGCTTGGCGCTAGAAGCGTCGGCTCGGCCTGCTGCGATGTATTACACGTCGAAGCAGCGTTTTTCTTTTTAAGTTGTGCTCTAGCGTTTACTAGGGGCATGTTTAGATTGCAAAAAATTACAACCCGATGAATAGTAGCGCTTTCATCTTATTTGGTAAATATTGTCCAATCATGGACCAACTAAGCTCAAAAGATTCATCTCGTGATTTCCAACTAAACTGTGCAATTAGTTATTTTTTTTACCTACATTTAATGCTCCATGCAAGCGGCTAAAAATTGATGTGATGGAGAGAGAGTGAAAAAATTTGGAATTTGGAGGTGATCTAAACAAGGCCTAGGGCAGCCGCAGCTGACTCATAAGCTTGTTCTAATTATTTTTTTTATATTTTAATAGAAGAGAGAGAAAAACTAATATTTGATAAAAACTAGGCTCATACACGTATTACAAGGTCACGTTAGAGGATCATGCGGGTCTAATAGTCAGCTAAAAGCCAGCATTATTAGAGAGGTTGGCTCGGAGCCGGTAACTGATTTATACCATTGTAGGTTCCCTAAGAGCTAGTTGCTTGAGTTAACAACTTTTTTAGTTGCATTAGTTGAGTGGTTAGTTGGTGTCCGGTTTGAGTGTTTCGACCAAGTTGGAGCAACTAGTGGTGTGAAGTTTTTAGTTGTTCGGTCATTGTACCAAAGTTGTGCAGATAAGTAGGGCACTCTCCTCAGTTGTGTGGTATTTTGTCCGACTTCCATTTAAAAAACTGACCTAGCACTATCTTTTTTTTCTTTCTTTGCCTAAAAAAAATTGCGGCAAAACTATTACCGTCCTTTACAAAAAATTTGTGCCATTCTGATAAGGCCATAAGGGTTTCAGCCCACACAGCCGTTTGCAGATCAAATCCCTGTCCCCACCCATCAATTTTGGCCCACCTGTAGCCACAAGGAGTAGCGCCTGTTTGGAACGCACGGATTTCATAGGAATTGCAAGAATTTGATAAAATTAGTTCAAATTTCTAGGAAAAACCAAGAACAAGAAAAAATTTCCCGAGTTTCAAACATAGCCCTAACAAATTTCTGTAACAGGGTACAAGATTTTACAAAGAAAATGCGAAAAAACATTACTGACAAACGCCTAATTGCTGAATGAATATCTTGGGGACCATATATTTGTTTTTGCCCGGAGACAGCGTATACAAGCATAATGAAAACACCTTAGTTTCAATGCAGTTCTTTAACCTCTGCAATCACGTTATCACGATGGACTTATACAAAGTTGATTTCTCAATCCATCTTTTTTTTATATGAAACAGGAGGGATTTGGGTAGGGGGCTTTCCCAACCCAAGCCTTAGGGCGTCGCCGGCGCCCTCCCCCTCCACACCACCCTCCCCTCCCCTATGCGCCTCCCCCTCCCTTCCTCCTCGCCCGCACGGGAGTCGCGTGCAGGGGAGCCCGGCTCCCCGCCCACCTCCTCTGCATCCGGCGGCCTCTCCACCGTCGGCGGTGCCCTCTCACTCCCCGGCCCCTACCCCGCCGCCGTCGGCAACGGAGGGTCCCGCGCCGCCCTCAGCGACGCTAGGAGCGCCGGTCCCCCACCCGCCTCGTACACCGACGCAGGGTTGGCTGGATGGGCATGGATCTGGGCCAGCGTGGCCCACCTGTCGACACAGAATTTTTGTCCTATGCCGAGGACACACGCAACAAGCCGGAAGGGTCTGCTCGATGGAGCTGTAGATCCGCCTAGCTTCAGCGCAGGGATGGTCGATCCTGCGCATTCCTCCTGAGACGTGCCAGTCAATTTGACCCTATAATTGACAAGGAGATAAAGTTCATCAGTAATTAAGGGCAAAACTTGTCGGTGTTGCCAGACAGTCCCGAATGTGCGGCTATGAGAGCCGATATGAAAGGAGATCGACTAAATAGTCGATTCCAATATATTCATGAGAATAAATCGGTTAAAGCTCATTGGGTTGTATAAGAAGAATCAGTTATCATTCAGGATAAATGTCATTATTTAAACAAATATTAATCAATGGCAATAAGATATCAACAATGATCGGTTTATGCTGAGCTAATGATTGCAAGTAACCAAATCCCTTTTTATATAAAGAAACAAATTCAACACCATTTAACCGTTTAATAAAGATAAATCTAACGAACATGTTAGATCTCATCTATCGCTATGACCAGTGGGGCATGAGACAGAATCATGTAGGCCGTAGAAATAACGATAGACTCGGCGATCCTAACTCATTACTAATATCAATGGAGCATGAGGCAGAATTATACAGGCCATAATACAATAATAAGATCATGGGGCTAACATATCTTTCAACCTATCTTTACTTCAATGGTCTCGTGATGCGAACAGTTCGTGAAAGCACTCGATATCGGCTAAAACAGCCGATTCAGGCATAACGCATAGCTAAAGTCATGCCTTATAAGGAATAGATCTATCAAATAATGATCCCCACTCCACGGTACTAATAGTGGGGTGTGAGGCAGAATCACACAGGCCGTAATAACGGACCATGGAACGGTTCTCGCTAGCCAATAAATCTACTTAAGACGCAACATGCTTTAACCGCACGCTATGCACGATCAAGATTGATGTAAAACAGCCGATAAAACGTAACTCATCATTTAATGTATAGATTAGATCAGTTTCAGATTAACAAACGATGGCCTAAACAAGATATAAGGTCGATCTAGATCAATCTTAATCACGCAGAGTGATATTGCTGTAATTTAGATAAATAATGAAAGCAATAAGCAATATCGGTAACTTAATGAATCTACCAAAGACTGTCATTCTAAGATAGAGCCAACAACTTGACCTTGATCTAGTTCATGCAGTGGGGGCCGACCGGATCGATGCAGCCATACTTGAACTAGACAAGAATTGATAACTAACTTATACCAGAGTCGTAGTGAAGGTCGACCGGATCGATGCAGCCGTACGAACAGAGGTATAAGCCATAACGGTACTTACAACAAGCAGTGGAGGTCGACCGGATCGATGCAGCCGTACTTGCTGAAGAACTCGCCGAGATCTACTCTACTCCTACTCCTAAGGGGTGGCCGGAGCCAAAAAAGTAAACAACTTGTATATTGGATTGATTGTTGTTTTTTTACAATAGCTGGGGCCTGATATTTATACCCGGGACCTGCACATGACTCCTGTCTAAGCACGACTCATCACAATTTTTGACCATAAAAAAAATATTCCTAATTTAAGATAACTTGGACTCTAATCTTTCCTTTTTTGTGGAGTCCAACATGTTTCGTCCTGGCGCCGAACGTAGCCTTTGTCGTTATCCGCTGGCGCTATCTGAAGAAGCCGATTCCAGTTTTTGCATCCGAATCAGCTAGTTCCGATCTGCACGCAATTGATTCCTTGATGGCATGATCTTGGGAGCTTTCGAGTCCCTGCGACCCTTCTTCCAAATTTTGGTGTAAACACATGCCCCCCAATTTTGGGATAAAAGTAATTTTATTCCAACATTATCATATCTGTATCCCTGATTGGTCCACAGTCACGGGTAGAGAACCTTGATCTGGGGTCCACTGTTTGTCGCCGCTTGCGTCCACTTATGATCCTATGCCTCAAAACTTTTTACAAAAGCGTCACTGCTTCACGGCACTTGGATTCATCTTCCTGGGCCGGCTATAAAATGGCTATCCGACCCTAGAGAGAGCAACTCAACAATTCAGCCATGTTTCTCCTCTACCTGCCTCCTCGAGTGCTCTCGACTCCACTAGACCCTCCATGGTCTATCCTTTTGCTCTGAAGATCTGAGCGGCTAGAAGAAGTCTTGTGCATAGGGCGATTGTGTCTCCCATCTTAGCACCTTGTCGAGCAAGAGAATCAATTACTACGGTTAGAAGAATCCTTGTGATATCACCTGGGTCTTCTCCCCATGCTCGCAGAGCTATTCTAGTGTTTGCAAAGGCTAAAATGCGTGGACACTTTCCCCTTGTTTGCTTAATCAAATGCCCGCCGGGAAAGCCACGAGCTTCTTTCCAGCGGCTTTGATAAATCAGTTGGGCATTTGTTAGACAAGTGGCCTTTTCCTTCCCTATCGCAATTTTATTAACGGGCCGATGTGACTTGGTTTATGATGACTTTTGGCCCTGTGGGGATTCGAACTTCCTTCAATCCAAAGAGGCCTTGGTGGGTTGATTGCTGGTCAATGTAAATCTTTTGCATCTATCCCATAGCATTCTGTAATTTGGGAGAGCAATAAGTCCGAATCTATTATTTCTTTGTTATTTGTTCCCTGAATTCTTAGAACGTCGATCCTTTTCCGTATCTGATTCCAATTTCACACCGCTGGCGAGATCTATCTCTCTACCTTCCCGGGCTATATATACAGGCCACGGCTGGGGATCAAAAAACAACTCACTTCACCTCAAACCTTCCGCGCCCTTAGTATAGTTCCTGCTTCTTCGTAGGCTTGAGATCATGGAGAATAGCAATAAGTTCACCGAGGAGGCCCTCAACGGACCTACATCATCCCGTCTACGCCTTCATCGTCAGGACGGTACAACTCATGGTGCCCCCACTACCTCGGGAAATAGGACCGACTCCGCTCGACCTTTAAGGTCCTCTTTGTTAATAGCTCGTCGCTAGCTCCCATGTTATCAAAGGAGGTGGACTGACAATGACAATCTGCTTGCCTCCATTGATCGGCATGGCCAGAGTCTCGACAAATGTCTCTCCCTCGCAGAATCGGCTCTGGCCATGGTTCGATATCGATCACCTCCCGAGGATGATTCTGTGGAGGGTAGGCTGGCTAAGGTCGTGGCTAGAATTACGAGTGAGACTTCTGTTATATCTTCTGCTTCCTTCTAGTTTCATCTTCAAGACTCTGATCATCTTTCCTTTGAATCTTTTAGATTTGTCTGCTCAACTGGAGAGCCTCCGATTGGCTGCGGAGCACGCGATGGGATTTGTCAACGTTAGAAGCATCATCTCGGTGGTTCGCCTGCATGACATCCCAAACCGTGTCAGAGAGGTCACTTTGCATGGCGTTCGCCATGGTGCTGTCATGGCATTGGCTTTCGTGCAAGTCCATTCTGGCCACGAGCTTTGGTTCCTTCCCCATGGCTTCCTAGCTGCAGTGCACCCTGGGGATCATGAACGCCTGATTGAGGATTTCTTCAATGCTGCTAACTCTATAGCCTTTATTTCCCATGCCGATGATATAATAGCCAAAGTGTTTTCTAGCCCTTAGTATGTAATAGGTGATATTAGCAAACAATTCATCTATCATACTATATGCATCACTTTATCCATGTTTGCTTTGCTCCTGCGGGTGATACACATTGTACCGGCTTTTATCCTTCTGGGTTTATTTTCACACCATAAGCGATACCCTTCGGGTATCGGCTATTAGAGCTGTCAACCGAGCAAATTGGTTGTCAAGTATTAATTCAAACGTTAGGGTAATATTCCTTTAAATATTCCCCATTCGATTGCTTCGTTGAATTCTTCTTTTCCTTTCGGTGTTTCTAAAATACAAATATTACCCGGCGCACATCGCTTGATCTGATGAGGTTCTTCCTAGTTAGGTGACCATTTGGCGGATTTACTGCCTTTTGACCTGATCGGCAATCTTATTTTCCAGACCAAGTCTCCTTCAGAGAATTTCTTAATCGCAACCTTTTATATTTTACAAACCTCGGTTTATTGGCTTTAATGTTTTTCAAGGGCATGCAGCCGAAGTCAACTCAAGTCTTTTAAGTTATTCATCATAATATTCTGGTAGACTTCGGCTGATAAATCACTCTGCAACATAACACGCCTTGATCCAGTTTGAACTTCCCAAGGAAAGACTGCATCGTGTCTATGCACAAGTTCATAAGGCTATCAACTCCTTTACTCTTGGTCATCAAGGGCAATCCATTCCCAGCCTTGTCCATAGTTTTATCTCCCTTTTCCATTTTTGAAGATCAGGTCCTTCGTTCCGGCTGAAGAACCAATTTTGAAAATAGCCGATTCCACACTCTCGGTTTTAATTCTATCTAGGTCTAAAAACATGGCCTTTATTAAGATAGCCCTTCGATCTTCCATCCTTAGTCATCTGGCGCCGCATTCTCTTCGACATTGGTGAAGTGGCGTTTCACCTTCTATTAATTGCGGTTGCCTTTTCCGTGCCCCGAGGCATCCACCTCTTCGCTTCATGTCTTCAAATACCAGCCGAGGGCTTTGGCCTTAAACACATCTCTATTCACAACTGTTCCTTCGCTCTCTTCTGTCTGCCAAAAACCCTGCAACAGTTTTCTTCCTTTCTTTCATAGATCCAATCATTCCTCATGGCCAGCGAAGATAATCGAGGTAAGCGCGCGGTAGAGGAGATCCCGACAGAAGACATGCCGATGAACCAGTGTCTCCGACGCATGAGGTGAGATTGGCAACCTTTGTTCATGATGATGACCTATTCTGACTTGCCTATAGGTTCGTTGTGAATGACAGTCTTCATCCTTTCCCTAGGACCGGCAAACCCACTGATGCTGCATCTTCTGCGCCGGCTTCATCGTCGGGTTCTTCCAACTCATATGATGGTGATGATGCCTAACGCTTCTTCCGAGAATGGAGGGTGACCGAGGACCACTATTATGAGGCGATTCGGAACAATGGCCAGCTAGAGATTCATCTAGGAGTCTTCCAAGCGGCCCTTAATGCGGCTGAGGAGGAGGCCAACGCTGTTCGAGCGTGGCTGGCTGAATCTGACGCCATGGTAGTAGGTAAGATGAGCTCCATGAATGTTTCTATTCTGGTTTCCATTACCTTTGTCTTGATATTCTTCTGCAATCGCCAGCTCAAACGGTGCAACTGGAATCTCTCCAATTGGCGGCAAACGCGGCCGCAGACGCCGTCAATGCGAGGGGTTCCCTCATTAACGCTCGTCTCTAAGAAATCCCGGCCCGTGTCCAGGAGATTGCTCTTCACGGTGTTCGTCATGGCGCATTGGTGGCGCTAACTGCGGCACAGGTCCAAACCGGGCATGATCTCCATGCAATGGAGGTTGGCTTCCCGATTGGCGATGGCCCTGAGGGACATGAAGATTTGATAGAATATTTCACCGTAGCAGTGGAGGCCATCGTGGACAACACATCCTCTCAGGATGTGGTGAACAAAGTCTTCGACTAGATTGTACTTAGGGGAACCAATGAACAAAGACTTCTCTTTCATGAATGCACCTCAGTGCAATGCCTTTGTGTATAATTGTTTTTGCTTTTTGTTTTTGCTCTATAGGCGATATGTATCGTACCGGCTTTTATTGTCTTTGAAAATTTTCACTTTTTAAACTAGAGGCGATACCCTCCTAGTACCGGCTATTAGAGCCGAGAACGAATCAAGTGTTGATCAAATATTAGGATAACGTCCCTTTAAATATTTTGTCGTGGAACTTTTCATACCAAAGGTTAGACAATGGATCGACCCAGGTCAAGTATCCAATTAAGCGAAACAGAACTTCTTTAAGAAATCCATTAACTCTAAGTCGCACTTACACTTTGACTCAGCATTCACATACGTCGGCCTAAACCTATCTCCAAGACTCAATGCTTATTTTTTCCTTTAATCCAATGATCGATGTGAAGCCGTGATTGTTTCTACTAAAACAAACTCTTAGAGCCGATCGCTTGCATCGGCTGTTGGCTTTCATTGCTGATCTTAATGAAGCCTCATTCCCATGACTTGCTAGAAAAACATTCAAAGTCTCCTAGTCCCCAGAAGACTAATTCGGCTGTTGCGATGCTCACGGACTCATCAGCGTAAACCAGTTCGACATCATCTCCATGCCATTAAATCAAACATTAATGCATGGTCGATGGTATACAGTAGTTCACATGAATCCAATCATGACCGAGGAGCAAACTGTACGATCCTTTTCCATCAATGACGAAGAAGGTAGTGAGCAGAGTCTTGCTTCCGATTGTTAGCTCGATGTTTATTGCCCCCCGGGTCTTGGACGTATTACCCCCGAAGTCCTTAAGCATCATGTCAGTCTCCATCAGATCTTCTGGTCCTTTGTTAAGTTTACAAAAATTGGTGTAAGGCATAAGATTGATAGAAGCACCTCCGTCCACCAACATCTTGTTCATCAGCTTCCCATCGACAAGACCTTTCATATATAACGCTTTTAAGTGCCGATGTTTGACTGGTTTGTCAAATATTGCTTGTTGTACAACCATTAACTTGGCAACTATCTCCTCATACTCTGATTCATTGAAATCTGAATAAACTTCTTGATCTGTTGGAGCTCTGAATTCCGATGGCAACAAAAAAACCATTTGGATATTAGCCGATGGTTGCTTTCTATCGGCTATTTGCTTGATACGCCATACTTGAGGTTTACCGGATGCCTGAGCCTGTTCCATCTCTTTATTCCTTAGGCGTTGCACCTTTCTCTTCTGGCTTCTTGTTAACCCTCCTGGACACCATTGGCCCTCCTGCCAAACATATTTTCTTTCGTTGTCTTTTCCTTCATGATCAGCCTAGTCCTGATCAACGACTCTTTTTCCAAGCCGATCATAAACACTTTTATTTTTTAAGCGCCGATCTATGTTATTATGATGATATGCATCTTGAGCATGGATAGACCGGTGGTTGGTTTTAGACTGCCTATACTCCCGATATTGATTGCTGCATTCTAGACAGTCATGTCTGGTAGGCAACTTCAAACCTTCATTCCAGCAATGTCTAAAGAAAGGACAATTCTAATGTAATTCGGCTTGTTTCCTTTCATATCTCTCTTCTTTTAGTTGATGCTGGTATGCTTGATCTTTCAACCAACGCTGATAATCCTTTTCCTTCTGCCACTGCCATTTATACAACAGAATCCGAGCTGTGACTCGTGGCTTTGTCGTCTCTACTTTTGACGTCTTCCCCTGCTCGTATCGGCTCTTTCGCTCGGCACGACGTCTTCTAATCTCTCTGTACTCGTCAGCCGATATTTGCATCTTGGGATCAACTGTTCTAGCTTCTTTTGATTTGGTTGATGTTAGGACCTTAGTTTTTCCCTTGAATAGCCTAGCATCAACCATGTTTTGATCTCTTGGGAATGGGTTATCATCAACTTTCATTTTCCGAGGCGTGTCGAATTTTAGCCTCCCCTACTAAATAGCTCTCTGTATATGCTGCCTGAAGATTCTACATTTATTAGTGGAATGAGAAGTAGCATTACAGAACTTACAGAACTTCTTATTCTTCAACTGATCAGGAGGCAACATGACATGACTATTGGGCAACTTGATTTGCCCTTTTTCAAGCAAGAAATCAAAGAGCTTATCTAATTTGGTGACATCAAAGTCATAGTTCTCCTCAACTCATCTTCCCCAAGGATTTGGCACCATCACTGTCTTCTTACCCCAATTCCATTCAGCTGCAACAACCTCTTCTTCTTCATCTTCATAGCCGTCATCGACTGAGTATGGATCATAAGCTTTGGCTACTGTGGTACTCTTCTGGAACCGGGTATTTTGCGCATACTCTGGAATTGGCTATTGAGCGCTGCTACTCGTTGAGCCAATTGACCCAAGTTGTCAAATTCTTGTCCAAGCAGCTTTTCTTTCCACATCGGCAGCATTCCTTGAACAGCTAAAGCAGCTAGTTGATCATCGGCCAAGTTTAAGGAGAAGCACAAGTTCCTAGTTTCTCAGAACCTCTGAAGAAATTCAGTGCCCGATTCATTAGTCTTTTGTCTTATAGTTGTCAGATCGGTAATCTTCTTTTCTCTAGTCCCAGTATAAAAATATGTATGAAACTTCTTCTCTAGGTCAGCCCAATTGGTAATGGAATTGATTGGCAATGATGAAAACCAAGTGAAGGCTGGCCCTGATAAGGACAGAGAGAAGAAACGAACTCGATGGGCATCCTCAACTGACGCTTCGCCCAATTATGTAAGATACCGACTGATATGTTCTATCATGCTTGTACTGTCTTGGGCAGTGAATTTAGCGAATTCTAGGAGCCTGTAGTTTGTGGGAAGAGCGGCTAAATCATACCATTCTAGATATGTGCGTTTGTATGAAAAGGTCAGTCCTTTTGGCTTTAGACCGAACTGATTTTTCATCATTTCGGTCACCCTCAGCAATAACTCATCAGCTTATGGATTTGGATTCCTCTACACCTGCTGACCCATCTGTGGATTGAAATCCTGCGTGCCTTGGTATCCTAGATTTAGCATCATGTGGAGGGTGTTATAATCTGTGCCATAGTGATACCCCTGTGGAATCTCAATCTGCTGGGTCATTTGCTGGCTTGCTGCTTGAAGTCTCTGATTGTAGATATAAGGATCTATATCTCTACGGATCATTTGAATTAACGGTGCTATTTTTTGAGCCTACCAAAATTGATCACCTGGTTCTGACTTTATCCCGCCGGCTGTTGCACACGCTATACTGATGGTCTAGGATTGTACTGTGTCTGATTGGTAGTAGTTCCTTGAGGTTGTTCAGATGAACCCTGAAATGTCTGGACATCATCACTACCAGCTGGTGCTGCTTCTTGATGGCTGGTACCGACTTGATTGGTCCCTTGGATCGATGGATCTAAAATGTTGTAATAAGCCAGCCCACCTTGACCAGCTGGAAACCCATGAATCGCCTCTCTCATGGCATTGTGGAATATGTCCACGAAAGCTTCGTTATGGCTTGATATGGCATCACGAATAGATTTGTCTACAACTTTCTTAAAGAAATGTCTATCTTTAGCTTCAGTTGTGTCTATCTGCCCGTGTAACAGAACTCTTGGTAGTGGAAATTTCTGAACAATTATGTGGTCACGTGTTTTGGTGTAGGACAATAAACATTTGTTCTAAAACTCTTCTCTAGCTTTGCTGATGATACACTTATCCCCATCAGGTAGATCTTCATAATGCAGCATAAGGATGTCATTGTTATTGTGAACCACCATGACGATTGTGGGGTCCCACCAGGCGTGCAAGAAATGTGTGTCGACATAGAATTTTTATCCTGTGCCGAGAACACACGCAGCAAGCCGGAAGGGTCCGCTCGATGGAGCTATAGATCCGCCTAGCTTCAGCGCAGGGATGGTCGATCCTACGCACTCCTCTTGAGATGTGCCAGTCAATTGGACCCTATAATTGACAAGGAGAGAAAGTTCATCAGTAATTAAGGGCGGAACTTGCTGGTGTTGCCAGTCAGTCCCGAATGTGCGGCTATGAGAGCCGATATGAAAGGAGATCGACTAAATAGCCGATTCCAGCATATTCATGAGAATAAATCGGTTATCATTCAGGATAAATGTCATTATTTAAACAAATATTAATCAATGGCAATAAGATATCAACAATGATCGGTTTATGCTGAGCCAATGATTGCAAGTAACCGAACCCCTTTTTATATAAAGAAACAAATTCAACACCATTTACCCGTTTAATAAAGATAAATCGAATGAACATGTTAGATCTCATCTATCGCTATGACCAGTGGGGCATGAGGCAGAAGCATGCAGGCCATAGAAATAACGATAGATTCGACGACCCTAACTCATTACTAATATCAGTGGGGCATGAGGCAGAATCATGCAGGCCGTAATATAATAATAAGATCATGGGGCTAACATATCTTTCAACCTATCTTTATTTCAATGGTCTCGTGATGTGAACTGTTCGTGAACGCACTCGATATCGGCTAAAATAGCCGATTCAGGCATAACGCACAGCTAAAGTCATGCCTTATCAGGAATAGATCTATCAAATAACAATCCCCACTCCACGGTGCTAACAGTGGGGTGTGAGGCAGAATCACACAGGCCGTGATAACGGACCATGAAACGGTTCTCGCTAGCCAATAAATCTACTCAAGACGTAACATGCTTTAACCACACGCTATGCACGATCAAGATTGATATAAAACAGCCGATAAAACGTAACTCATCATTTAATGTATAGATTAGATCAGTTTTAGATTAACAAACGATGGGCTAAACAAGATATAAGTCCGATCTAGAACAATCTCAACCGGGCAGAGTGATATTGCTGTAATTTAGATAAATAATGGAAGCAATAAGCAATATTGGTAACTTAATGAATCTACCAAAGACTGCCATTCTAAGGTAGAGCCGATAACTTGACTTTGATCTAGTTCATGCAGTGGGGGTCGACCAGATCGATGCAGCCATACTTGAACTAGACAAGAATTGATAACTAACTTATACCAGAGTCGCAGTGGAGGTCGACCGGATCGATGCAGCCGTACGAACAGAGGTATACGCCATGACGGTACTTACAACAAGCAGTGAAGGTCGACCAGATCGATGCAGGCATACTTGCTGAAGAACTCGCCAAGATCTACTCTACTCCTACTCCGAAAGGGTGGCCAGAGCTAAAAAGTAAATAACTTGTATATTAAATTGATTGTTGTTTTTTACAATAGTCGGGGCCTAATATTTATACCCGGGACCTGCACATGACTCTTGTCTAAGCACGACTCATCACAAATTTTGACCCTAAAGAAAACATTCCTAATTTAAGATAACATAGACTCTAATCTTTCCCTTTTTGTGGAGTCCAACATGTTTCATCCTGGCGCCGAACGTAGCCTTTGTCGTTATCCGCTAGCGCTATATGAAGAAAGCCGATTCCAGTTTTTGTATCCGAATCAGCTGGTTCTGATCTGCACGCAATTGATTCATTGATGGCATGATCTTGGGAGCTTTCGAGTCCCTACGACTCTTCTTCCAAATTTTGGTGTAAACACCACCGTCGCAACATCGCCTCCTAGTGCGCCGCAGCTGCTGGACCCTGCTTCCTCCTGCCGCTTTGGGGGCTCTGACCGCGTCGGCACTATCCGAGAAACGCCGGCCATGGGCACTGGGTCATCGGTAGCCAAGGGCCCACCCTTTCCACCCCTTCGGCGCCGCTAGAGGTTGCTGCTGCCATGGCCATCAACGCCGCAGACGGCAAATGCGCTATGGCCATTGGGCTGGGTGCGAGCGCCTCAGCCGTTCACGGGGAGACTGCCACCAATGTCACCTGAGGAAGCCACCGCCCAGTCCAAGTCGCCGCTGATGGAGGACGGGTCGTCGGTCCTCATCGAGGACGTCTTGGATGACGAGGATGCCTCAGTGCCCAGCTCGCTGCAGCGGACTACTCCGCGCGTCGGGGCTTGACACCTTCCTCATCCACCCCTCCATGCCTAGCCCATAGTCCTCTCTGTCCCCCTTCGCCTCCCCCTTCCACCCTGGGGATGGCTCGATGGGGTGTTCCAAGGCTCGTCATTGGGCAGATGAGGACCTTGATGACTCCGACGTGGAGAGGTCATCGGTCACCTCCCCAACCTCCTACCTCGACGTAGTACGCCAGGGGTCGCAGCTCCGAACGTCGCCTTTGCTGGAGCGTGCCAAGCCATGCCTCATCGTCGGAGGCTCACGCGGCAACACTACTACTGAGCGGGGTAGGTGCCCCATGGCTGAGGGAGCCCGGCCAGCCAACGTCGCAGGAGGCGCGCACAACAGTGCTATTGGTGCTGGCGCTGTGCACGGGCGGCACAACCGTAGGACTCGCTGACCATGGCCGCACCCCTAGCTCGTGCACGGCCTGCCTGCTCGGATTGTGGATGGATGCGTCCCCACCCAGCAACGCATCGGACGTCACGGACGGGGCTCCGCCCACCAACGCATCTCCGCTCCAGACGCCGACGACTGGCATGAGGTCTTGTCGCAAGGGTCGTTAAGCAGTGCCGGAGGGGCTCGCCCCGCCCGCACTGCATCGACGAACCAGTGGCCCCCTACCCGCTATCCGGTGGATCTGCATAGGAAGTGCTTCAACTATCTCTCCACCGTGCACAGGGTGGCAACCTGCAAGCTGCCCCCACGCTGCCTCCGATGCAAGGGGTTTCGACACCTCACGCGGGATTGTAAGCAGCGGCGGAAGGTGCCTCCTTCCAGCTCTGGCACAGTATATGCCCTAGAAGACTGACAACGACGCCCTGTCCGAGAGTGTACCTTGGGCAACCGGCTGCGTACTCAGGGCGGCACGTCGAGTGCGGCTGGAGCTATGCTGGGTGCTGCTGGAGCTGTGCCAAGTGTGACTACGAGCGGCGGCGATGGGCGCAGACGACGGAGACATTGGAGACATCAGCGTCGATAGAAGGGGGACGACACCGCTGCGGCAACGAGTGTCGCCACCAACAGTCATTGCCGGTCGACAGGGGCTGCCCAAGCGACACCGGACTTCACCTCGGTCACCGCTGGTGCTCAGGCATGGCACGGTGGGCCGACCAACGTGACGGGCATCGTTGAGCCCGAGCCGTTGGCGCTCACGTGGTACCCGGGTGCCACGCATGATCGTGACATCTCAGAGGACCCGATGGTTGAGGAGTTCGCAGCCTCTTTCATCGGCAGTCCGATCGACGCGTGGCCTTCCCTTGAGTGCCTTCCGTCAACTTCGGCGACCCCCAACTTCCGGCTATGGCCCCGACAGTGGTAGCCCCCCAGCTGGAGGATGGGGACCCGGCGATGGTCTCCGGTGAGCTGCGAACACCATCGCGGCGCCCCATTCAGTGGGTGGTGGACTCGCCGACAACACACACGCTCGACCTCACGGTGGATGGCCCTCCCAGTTCACCACCAGGGGTTAACCACCAGGCGGTGGACAACAACAACTCCGCCAAGCGACGCCTTAACAACTTCATCAGCAATGTCACACGTAAGAGTGGCTCTCCGCGGATTCGTGAGCCTCCCAAGCAGCCTCCTGCTAAGCCGGTACTGCTGTGGCGGAGCATGCGGTTGGCGGCTCAGAGCCTCTCCCCAGTGCTAGCTTCCAAGCGAGGTGAGGTGTTGATCATACAGCGTATGTGCTACACCAAGGGTCCATCTGCGCCATTCGCTTCGGAGTTGGAGACATTTGATAGGTTCTTTGACGGCAACCTGACTGCGTCCGAAACCGAGGTGCTGGACGAGCTCTTCCTAGCCATTGGAAATGCACCATCTAGGCAGCCGCGAAGGTGCAAGGCCACCTCCTAGGTCACAAAGCTGCGTCGATATTGATTATTTCCTTTTATGTAATATCAAAACATGAGGTGTTTTGCTAGGATGGTCCAGCTTCGACTATGTTAGGTCAACCTCCTTCGACGCTCGATACAAGCTCGTTGTATGTTTGTTTAAACTCTTCTTCTTAATACAATAATGCGCAAATCTTTTGCGTATTCGAGAAAAAAAAAGGGTTTGACCCCTACTGGAATTTTATTAATAATACTAGTGTCTAAATACATGTACAAAAGTTTCACGAGACAAAAAAAAAGTCAAAAAGAAAATGAGGAAGATCAAACCCGTTTTCCTTGGGTCTAGTCTCAATCATAGTTATTAGGACCGGGAATGGTCATCAAACTGGCGGCAGTCTTTTTTCAATGGTTTACTCGTTCGGCCATTAGAAACCGGTTGAACGCTGGTTCAATAGTTTTTTTTTAAAAGTTATAAGAGAGGTTGAGGGTGTGTCAAAAGGTCGTTTGCGCACCTAATCCCCATCAGTTTTGGCCCACTTCTGGCCCCTCACTGAGTCACTGATCCACTACAACCAGGAGCGGCGCCTGTAACCAGATGCTAGTTACTGTGCTGCAGACTCATGGTTGCTAACAAGTTACTGTAACGGTACCAAATTGTTGAAAGAAAATGTGTAAAAACACCACTGACAGACTGCTAATTACTGAATGAATATCTCGCAGACCATGACCATATATACTTGTTGGGAACTGCTCCAATACTCCTCTTTCTAAAAATTACACGAATCTTAAAGCAGCCCACCTAGCCAATTATTCTTTATTAATTATTTTTCTCTTGGGCCTGACTCGTCTTGGGCCTGACTCGTCCAAGCCCACCGAGTCTCCAGTCCTCACCCAAATCCAAAGTAACTAGCAGAAAACCCCACGCGTTGCCGCTGGTGCAAGAAAGCAAGTTTGAAAACAGAAAGCAGTGTGGTAGAATTGCAGATGGATTTATCTGCCAATTAGCGAACGACGACATGGTTCATACAATAGCATGGTAATGTCCAAAAGACGGATATATAGATGCAAGATTGGTCATTCCACATATTGAAACATGGCTGACAATAAGCGGACAATGTGAAGTTCATATTGGGCGCTGAGACAAATAACCTCAGTCGCTGCTAATTAACTGTTGCACTCTATTGGTGTTGGTATCTTTGTAGACACGGAAAAGTATGGCATCCCGATTCTACTATAAACTAAAGAGTACTTCCATCTTTTTGTTTGACTAAATTGACAGCAGTACATTGTAAGCAGCAAGTGCATGAATAATATGGTAAACTAAGAGGGTAACATCAATATGAAAATCAATTCTTCTGTTTGCTAAGGAGAGCTGGAAAGATTTAGGATTGCAGTACTGAAGGCGCAAGGTAACCTTTTTTGCGAACCCCAACAACAGCTGCTGAATCAGGATGTCAAGTAAAATTAGAAACGAATAATAGGGAGGAATTAATGACAAAATTTAGAGAACAAACAATTTTGTGATCAGGCATGCAATAGTAGAGGAATGTGGATAACATAGCTGACAACAACATGATTGAAATAATAGCATGGTAATGTTTTGGAGATCATTCCCTGCATGTTGTCTATGACATGAATGAACATTGAAGTTTCCATAATATCTGCCAAATGGAAGACAAAAGAAGTTTAAGTCGAATATACAGAATATATCTGCCAACAGCTTGACAGTAGATTGGTTCTGCACATGTGAAACCTGGGAATCAGGTTAAGGTGCACATTTCAGGGCATGGGAAATGGAGAAAATAGATAGAATGTAAGTAACATCAATTGAAAGATAGGTAGTAACCTGCTTTAGGTGGAAAGGTTTGCAATGATATGATTCCTGGACTGAACCACACTACGTCAGATCACCAAAAACCGGCACTGATGGTGCCGGCAGCGAATGTCGAATCTGTAGTAGTGCCAGTAAAAATCCCTGTAACGCCGAAGACCAAAAAAGGTGAACAAATAAGGGCCATTAGGAAATAAAGACTACTGTAAATTGAGGCGCACAAAATGCAACATAGACTTGAGTGCTAAGCAAACCCCTAGTCGGAAACACGAAATTGTGAACAAAATTACGAATCAGTAACTTTTACTCGTGGTATAGGCAGGAGGCAGAAAAATCAGAACTTAAAGATGTAGACATGGAAGGCTATAGGCACGAACAGATGGGAACTGAAATCAGGAATTGCAACGTAGACTTTAGTATGAACTAAACATATAGGTGAGAAACCTATTGTCGACCTGCAAACATGCAACATAGAATAGGCTGCAGCCTTTTTTTTTTTCTGAACAGCATAGTCACAATCATTTGTGTTGGACTGTCCAAGGTGTTTAAATTTTTTTGGAAAACCATAAGCATTTGATGAAACAGTGTCTAGTTTCAAGCAGGTTCGGTGCCCACATGTAGCAATTAATTAAGGTCTAGTTAGAACACATAGACATCTCACCTCACACAACCCACTTAGGTAGCATCTAAATTATATGGAATTTGGAAAACCATAAGCATTTGATGAAACAGTGTCTAGTTTGAAGCAAATCCACTGCCCACATGTAACAATTAACTGAGCTGAAGTTAGAACACATCGAGATCTCACCTCACACAATAGCATATTGTCTTCTCTGGAACATCCACCTAGCTTGCACTCTGAACTAAAATAATCGTACCATCTGCGGCAACAACCAAAACAAAATAGAATGGAATCAATCAAACATCCAAACAAAGTGAGGAATGCCACTACGTAAAAAACGATTTTTAGAAACGGTTCGATTTTTTTTTGTAGGGGCGGCTGGTGATGGAGCCGCCCCTACAGTGGCATGCTCGGGTGCCCAGACACCAGCCGCCTCTACAAATGGAACAGCAGGGGCGGCTGGTGATACGAGCCGCCCCTACAAATGGGGTCTGATTTGTAGGGGCGGCTCAATCACCAGCCGCCCCTACAAATGCCCCCCATATAAAACAGATGCAGCACCTTCTTCCTCCTCGGGTCACTCACTCCAACCCGTAAAAGAAAGATGGGGAGGTCTTGGGCACCTCCCAAAAATTGCTCTACTAAGGGGGGAAGGTTTTGGTCTCAAATCTTTTGATGGAGAGGTTTTAGAAGGTAAGAAAATACTATTCCACGTTTTTTTTAAGTTTTAATGGTTGGTTAGTGAGTAATTAGAGTTTTGTTTTTCTCTCTCTTCTATGGTGCTTGAGCTACTTAGAAGCAAATTAGACCTAAGTTTTAAATGTACTAGGGTAAATTAAGGAGGGAAACAAGATCATACCCTCATTTGGTCCATGTTTCTTGATTTTAGTGAACAATTAGTTAGTTTTATGGATGTTTCATGTGCATGATGATCTAGATCTAGGGTTTGTTTTTTTATTAATTTCGTTTTTGTAAATTTATGTTTGATGAAATTGGACTAGGGTTTGTATGAAAGATATTGGGTAAAATATAATTATTGCTAATTGTTATCTTTGAAATTGTTTATTGTAATCAATAAATATGTATTTTAATTATTTATGGATAAATGGGCCATTAATTAATTTTTCTCTACCATGGTGTGTTTGTATGCTTCATGTAATTATATTAGATTTATATTCATATATATCTGAAGTATATACAATTATTCTCAAATAATTATTACTTTGATTCATTTTTATATATATCTGAATAAGTAGTCCTTTAATGTTTGTTTTGTTGTTGTTGTAAAAGATGGAGTACAGGAACTCTTGGATGCATGGTTCGTTAAGGTTCAAGGCAGGTTTTCGTGAAGAGGTGGATAAATTTATTGAAGCCGCAACGAAGCATGCAACGACATTGAAAGAGAATAAGGATACAATTATTTGCCACTGTAAAGATTGCAAGAACCGTATGGCATGGACATATGTGACTATCATCAGATCATATTGATTATGCGAGGATTTGTTGAGGACTACACAGTGTGGATTCATCATGATGAAACGGTTATTGTTAACGACGAGGATGAGGAGGAATACGACGATGAAACCATAGAATCCCTGTCCCAATATTCAGCAGAGCTTGATGCACGAATGGATTTTGAGTTTGGTAATGAACAAGGTGGTGATGCTGGTGGTTAGGATGGTAACGACGAAGGTGGTGCCAATAATGATGGTGGAGCACATATCGGGGATGAAGATGATTTAGAGGACATGATTCGAACCCTTGGACCAGAGATTTTACTAAATAGTCCGAAAGGTCTAGAAAATTTGGAAAGAGTGACAAAAGCATCGAAGGAGACTGCGTATGGTGTTGAAAAGGGTTGTCCGACACATTGGACATTGCTACGTTTCGTGCTTGAGCTGCTCATCCTGAAGGCTAAGTACGGCTGGTCAGACTGTAGTTTCAATGATCTATTGCATCTCCTGTCATGGGTGCTGCCATAACCAAACTCAGTTCCCACCAACACATACCAAGCGAAGAAGGTCTTAAGTCCATTGACAATGGGGGTTGAAAAAATACATGCATGCCCCAACCACTGTATACTTTTTCATGGCAAAACGTTCAAGTCACTGGATAAATGTCCCCGGTGTGGGGCCAGCCGGTACAAGAACAATGACCTTTACGGTGGGGACGAACCCTCCACGGGGAAAAAGAGGAATAAGAAGGGTACAAAAAAAGGTGGTATAAGAATCTCAGCCCCCAGAGGACACTCCATTAGGCAATGATGCAAAGCAGAGAAGAATTCCTACCCTGGTAATGTGGTACCTGCCAGTGACCGACCGCTTGAGACGTATCTTCCTAAACCCTAAAGAAGCCGCACTCATGACATGGTGGGATGATGAGCGCAAGGTGGATGATGATAAGATTGCACACCCAGCTGATTGTAGTCAGTGGCAAAGGTTTGATGAGAAGCACAAAGAATTCAGCGATGACCCAAGGAATGTACGGTTTGGCTTGAGCACCAATGGAATGAATCCCTTCAATGAGAGGATGAGCAACCACAACATATGGCCTATGATCTTGACCATG
Source organism: Miscanthus floridulus (assembly GCF_019320115.1). Taxonomy (NCBI): domain Eukaryota; kingdom Viridiplantae; phylum Streptophyta; class Magnoliopsida; order Poales; family Poaceae; genus Miscanthus; species Miscanthus floridulus. The sequence continues at coordinate 224,833,318 of NC_089587.1, read as the reverse complement.
TACAACATCCCAACATGGTTGTGTCAGAAGAGAAAGTACCTTCTCCTCACTATTCTTATTTATGGCCCTAAACAACCAGGCATTGATATAGACGTGTTCCTCGAGCCCTTGATGCAGGAAATGGAGAGGCTATAGAGGCATGGGGAGCAGATGTACGATGCGTTCTGAAAGGAGGACTTCATATGTAGAGCAATAATATTTGTTACTATCAATGATTACCCCGCACTGTTTGCTTTGTTTGGATAGATCAAAGGGAAGACGGGATGCTTGGTTTGCTTGGATGGTACTACATGGGTGTACCTGGATGCATCCAAGAAGATAGTTTACCTAAGGAACCGGCGCTTCTTAAAGATAAGTCACAAGTACCGTAGCAAATTGTTCTTTAGATTTTATGACAACGCCCCAGAGATTGAACCCCCTCCGGAGAGACGTCATAACGGAGAACACGTGTACAAAATGGTGAAAAACATACGCGTCGTCTATGGAAAGAAGAATCCGGATGGGACGAACAGAGATAGAAGCACACCTCCTGTCGAAGGCGTACCTTTCAAGAAACAATCGATCTTCTTTCAGTATCTGCCTTATTGGCTAGACTTGGAGGTCCCCCATGCCATTGATGCTATGCACATGCAGAAGAATGTCTTTGAGAGTCTCATTGCTACCTTAATGGGCATAGGCAAGTCAAAGAATGGTCTGAAAGCACGGAAAGACATGGTGCAGCTAAACGTGTTGCCACAGCTTCATCCGGTACCTGAGGCTAATGGAAAATACACTCTGCCCACGACGTGCTTGAACCTAACACCAGACGAGAAGAGAGCTATATGCACTTTCCTGAGGGGGATCAAAGTCCCGACTAGGTTTTCAGCAAATGTGAAGAAGCTAGTGTCGTCAATAACACACTGCAAGGCTCACGATTGCCATGTGACACTGACAGTGTTTCTACCTATTGCAATCAGGGCTATAAAGCCAGAGTTCTTGAAAATGGCCATCACCCGCATGTGCTACTTCTTTTCGAAGATCTCACAGAAGGCGATTGGCAAGGAAGAGCCGAGTGACCTACATGAATTTGTGGTGGAGACACAAAACCAACTGAAGATGTGTTTACCTCCTGCTTTTTTTGATATAATGCCACATCTCATGATTCACATGGTTCATCAAATACAGGCGTTTGGCCCTTGCTACTTGCATGAAATGTGGTCCTACGAGCGGTTCATGTCGGTTCTAAGTCGATATGTGCATAATCGAGCATTCCCAGAGGGCTCCATGATAGAGGGTTATAGTACTGAAGAAGTCGTCGAGTGCTGTCAAGAGTACCTAAAAGTACAGAAAGGGATTGGTAAACCCGATTCTCATCACAAGGGTAGGCTGGCTGGGAAGGGCACCAGTGGTAGAAAAGTGTTCATCGACCATGATTACAAAGAGGTGAGTCGGTCACATTACAGTGTCTTACAGAGTACACAACTGATGCAATCGTATATTGATGAACACTTGGCTATCATTATGGCGGAGAGAAATGGCCGTTCGGATGATTGGGTCATGAAACAACACAAGCAACGACTAACTACATGGTTGAAGGACCAAAACATACCGCCTGGAGAAACCATAGACTCTATTACCGTCAGTAGGTTGCCGGAGGGGCCATCGAGACAAGTGACATCTTGGAATGCTTATGACATCAATGGGTATACGTACAACATCCACGCAAAGGATAGTAAATATGTGAACCAAAACAACGGCGTTCGAATAGAGTCTCTCGATGGATTAGGGCAAAAGATCCAATACTTTGGCATCATTGAAGAGATATGGGAGCTTGACTATGCAAGGGATATAACGGTGGCCCTGTTTCGATGCCGTTGGATCAAACAACACCAACTGAATGAGATTGGATTGAGAGTCCTGGACCTTGAGAATCTAGGCTACCAAGATGACCCTTGGGTGCTCGCTTCACGTGTCGCACAAGTTTTCTATATGTCTGACCCACAAAGTAACCTCCCCCCGAAGAAGAAGACAAAACACGTGGTTGCCTCCGGGAAACAACACATTATTAGAGTTGATGGCGTGGACGATGTTGAAGCTTACAATAACTACAATGAGATGCCACTATTCATAGACTTTCCTAAGAAGATAAGTGTTGTGGAAAAGAACATCCCCAAAGACATAATACCATGGGAACGAAAATGTGTCAAGGGGAAAGTCATTAAAGTGGGCTAGCTAGTTGTTGAACATGGAGTGTTTGTGTAAGTGTGTGTTTATAAGACTTTATTTATGCATGCGTGTGAGACTATATATTTATGTACGTGTGTAAGACTACATATTTTTGTATGTGTATGAGACTACATTTTATGCATGTGAGACTACCCTTTGCAACATCCAGATGACTCTATTTGAACATCCACTCTATTACTACTAAAACTTTATGAAACCACTTAACACTTTATGAAATGAAGATATGACCAAAATAAAAGTAGGAGATCTTGACGAGTTATACAACTCTTATATTCATCACCTTTACAGCTGAAATCATTTAGTGTTTGAAAAATCAGGTTTGAAGCTGTTATTTTCTGAAATTTAAAATTTGAATTCTTCAAAATTAGTGACAAAGATAGATGACTAGACTGAAATGATAGAGCATGATTTTAGAAAATTTTAGGGAAAAAACCATCACATTTGGAGTTAGTATGAGGGAGAAAAACTAGTTACAAGTTTCAGGCACAGATTAAAAAGAGAAATCACACTTGTTCATCATTGATCATCATGAACAGTTGTGATTTTTCTTTTTAATCTCTGGGTAAAATTTGTAACTAGTCTTTCTCCCTCATACTAACTCCAAATGTGATGATTTTTTCCTAAAATTTTCTAAAATCTTGATCTATCAAGTTAGTGTATTGATTTGGTCATTCTTTTCATTTGACAAAGTTTGAGCACTTCAAATTTTCAAATTTAAAAAAATTACAAGTTTGAACGAGATTTTCAACCATTAAATGATTTCAGCTGAAAAAGTGATGAATACTAAAGTTGTATAACTCATCAAGATCTACAACTTTTATTTTGATCATTTCTTTATCTGACAAAGTGATAGTAAACATTGTTCACAAACATGTTTCTCGTATAGTTCATGAAACTATGAGTCATATGTGAATTTATGAACAATGTTTACTAATACTTTGTCACATGAAGAAGCGACCAAAATAAAAGTTATAGACAATGATGAGTTCAACAACTTTTATGTTCACGACTTTTATTGTTGAAATCATTTAAGATTTCAAAATCTTGTTTGAAGTTGCCATTTAGTGAAATTCAAAATTACAACGGTTCAAATTTGGTCAAATGAAAATATGATCAAAATAAAAGTTATACATATTGATGAGTTCTACAACATTGGTATTCATGAGTTTTTCATCTGAAATCATTTACTCTTTCAAAATATTGTTTCAAGTTAAAATTATTTGAATTTCAAAATTTGAATCATTCAAACAAAGTCACATAACAAGATGACCAAAATAAAAGCTGTACATGTCGATGAGTTATACAACTTTTATGTTTATAACATTTTCATTTTATTTCATTTAATGTCATAAAATTGTAGTCGAAGTTTTAAAATTCAAATTTTTAATTTTTGTTTTCTATATTGTTTTGACTACAATTGTTTATATATATATATATATATCTTCATATATATAATAATACAAAATATTATATCTGTGCATATACACAATTGTTTTTATATTACTTTTATTTTGGTCACAATTGTTTTATATATACACAATTGTTTTTATAATACAGAATTAACTATTTAAAAAAATAAAAATATATTTCTAGGGGCGGCTAGATCAGGAACTGCCCCTACAAATGTATTTGTAGGGGCGGCTAGATCAGAAACCGCCCCTACAAATCATCCTGTCTATAAAATGAGGGCGCACGGGTGTTGTTTTCATTTGGGCGCTCTCTTCTCCTCCGACGCCGTCAGGCTGCCCCGCACCCGCGCCCTTTCCCCGCCAACGCCGGCCCGCGCCCCTTCCCCACACCCGCGCGCGCCATCTCCGCGCCCCCTCCCCGCACCAGCGCCCCCTCGCCCCCTCCCGCGCCCCTCCCGCGCACCCGCCCTAGGGTTTCCAGAGGAGCGGCGACGCCGCCGGCGAGCGAGGAGCCTTCAGCCTCCAGCGGTCCCATACCCGGCCCCCGGCGCCCGCCCCCGCGCGCCGACGACACAGGCTCCCGACGCCTCGCTCTCGTTCACATCGCCTGCCCCAGGACTGGATTCGGCCGGCTGAACACGGCCTTGCCGACCGCCGCCGCCCTACTCCCAGCTGCCCAGGTCTTCGCCGGACCCTTTGCCGGCAATGAGCATCCACCTGTCACATACCAGGTATGCCCGCCCCCCTCTCTTCCCTTCCTTCTAGGCAAAATTGAGCACCAGAACCCTAATTCAAACTAGCTGTATCTGGGTCTGATCTAATCACAGGTGTAAGTGTGCATGTATTATGCCTACTAATTTCGTTTTTTGGCTAAAAAAAATTATCTGGCTCAGCAACGGCTGGAGATTCGTCCGTAGAATTTCTGGGACCATATATCATTGTCTGTAAGAATTGGTACCGGCATTTAGACTATTTCTTTACACATAACTGCGCAACTTTGTCAAATCGATTGAGATGCGGATGTTTGACATCAAACAATGTGCTGTAGAAAAACAGAATGTGAATGGAAAAAAGAACACAAATATCTAATGGCATTAAGAAAAATGAAACATGTTAGCTTTATATTGGAGAAAGTAGACATATGAAGTAATCATTTGCAGTCTCTACAAAATTGCATAACAGCTGTGCTAAGTCTATCAAAGCTTCTTAAAATCTAGAAATACCCTATCTGAGATGATTTGGGTGTTGCACAATCTGTTCAACAATCATGTATTAGAATTACTGTACCTAATAATTAACCAATACATGAAATTGATAGCTTACAAGCTATTGCACTAACTGACAGTTTCGATTTAGGTGATTGTCGTCCACACCTAGCATGTCAAAATCAAGAGCTGGCTAGCTGAGAGGGGACTTGCTGGGCTAAATGTAGTTTTGAGTTACCATTACATAGATCCTACTTCTTTTACAAAGAGGCAGGGTTAGAACCAGTGTCATAATCCTCAATAGAAAATTAGAAACTGTTTGTCATTGAATGAAATGGGCTGCATAATGTTTCTAGCTTGCTGGTGATGTTTCTTGTTGTTCTTATTTTTAGTAGATCAAAGTATTCATATGATGGGCTAATTGAAAGAGCATAATGGCTGAGCCTAAAACTATTGCCGGCTGAAGTAGAATGTCATTGAAGTTTCTTTTACACATGTTATTTCTTTAATGATCTGTTCTGACTTCCTGGATTATATACTATAGTAAAACTTAATTATTTGTTTTTTATCAGCAAGTACACATGTTATTTCTTATTTGCAATATGACATGATATGATTTGTGGTAGGTTCTTGCATTTGAACTATGGTTGGATTAATACATGACGTTGCAGAGAAGAATTTAGTTTTCATTGTTGAACTATGGTTGTCACTGTCTTGATGCTTACTAGCAGTGGTTGTCACTGTCTTGATGCTTAGTACTACTGCTACTAATACTTAACTACTACTTAAGCTGTACTTCCTACTAGTCTGTACTCTTACTCTTACTCTTACTACTACTTCACTACTCTTACTCGTACTACTCTCTATACTACTCTACTACTACAAAGTTAACTGGATATGTGCCTACTACTTCTCTTACTACTACTACTACTCTACTCCTACTCCTATACTACTACTACTCCACTACTACTACTACTACTGCTCTACTCTACTACTTTTACTACTACTCCTCTACTCTACTCTACTATCTCTACTACTCTCTACTTTTCTATACTATTACTACTACATAACTACTGCCACTGCTCTATACTACTACTACTCTGTACTACTTAACTGCTGCTGCTACTCTATACTACTACTTAACTAATACTTAAGTTGTCCTTGCTACTACTTTATACTCTTACTCTTACTACTACTTCACTACTCTTACACTACTACTCTTACTACTACTCCACTGCTCTTACTACTCCTACTACTCCTCCTCTTACTACTCCTACTACTCCTCCTCTTACTACTCCTACTACTCGTCTTACTACTTGCTACTCCTAAGTGGGTGCTGCTCTTACTCTACTACTACCACTCTATTGCTACACTTACTCTACTCTACTACTTTCTACTTACTACTACTACTTGCTACTTCTAGCTACTAACTGTTGGCTGCTGTTGCTTTTTTTGCCAAATCTCCCAGGACTCACCCAGGACTTGTTGTCCTGTCTTTTGCCATCAGCTGCTGCACTATGTTTGCTAAACAGCTGTTGGTTTTTTTTGCCAAATCTCCCCTCTCCTCTCCTCTCCTCTTCTTTGTTTTGCCGATGATGAAATTATCAAGTCCATACATTATATGGAATATGAGCTGATGATCAAGAACTTGTGAGGAACTTGGCATCATTAGCAGCCGCCCCTACATTACCTTCTCCTCTCTTCTCTGTTATGATGCTTTGATGCTCCAAGTTCAAGATCGGATGATGATTGACATGTTTCTGAGGCCTCTACTACTGCTACTACTAGTTTTTTTGATATATTGTTGTTTTATAGGACTACTTTGGTTTATAGCCCTTTTTTATTTCTTATACCTTCTCGCGTACCTAAAGCACACTTTCTTGCATCTTTTAGAACAAATCGCGAAATAATGTCGCGGACAACAGACAGTGCAGCTCGATGCCCCGAGCATGATGAGCAGCCAACCCTTGAGGAGCAAGCACTAGAGCACCAGCTTACTCAGGAACAGTTCGATAACGAGGTAGAAAAGGATCTAGAAGTGATGCTTACTTAGGAGTGTGACGAGGAGGAAGGCCCCGAAGGAGAGGCTCCTGAAGGCGAAGAAGAAGAGGATGATGATGATGATGACTCAGAAGAGGGATATGAAAGTCCCGAGGATCCTTTCCCACCTGAAGCAAGAAGGAGGCCAATGGAGGAAGATTTGGACAAGGATTTTGACCCGAACAAGGAGGTAGGGAAGAAGCCTTAGCTTGTAAATTTTGCTAAAGCTTTGGCTGTGTTACCTCTGCTAACACTTTGACCTGTCCTATATACTGGTCCCTCCTAAAACTCAGAAAAGACGACATCGACGTCCGCGACATCTCGCTGGACAAGACGGAGTAGAGGAAAGGAGAGCAGAGGCAACAGCCACAGAGACAGACCACGATGCCTCTACTCCACAAACTCAAGACACAACCACGACTACCAAGCCTAAGAGGAAACGAGGGGATAGAAAAGGAAATCTATATCCAGATAAGGCTTGCTATGTGATAATAGAGGTCGGGCCAGTAGGGGAGATCCTTGAGCCGAAGGAATTAAGAGGACGATTCTGTAATGCGATCAGGGCCCTAGTAAGAGATAAATTGAACCCAGCAATTCCTGACTGGAAAGAGGTACCAGAGAACATAGAGAATGCACTATGGGATAGGCAGCTGAAGGTCAATTTTAGATTTCCGGAGGGTAAGCACGAATTGGTAAAAAAAATGCTATCAGGATGATGGGAGACTCATTCCGACGTTGGAGGTCGGAGCTCAACACGAAGTATATCCAAAAGGGGTTAACTCTCTTCAACAAGTTCGGCAAAATAACTCCTAGTCAATGGGAGGAGCTCATGGCTCAGAAGACTTCACCGGAGGTATTGGAGCTCAGTGCCCATAACACTGCTAGCAAAGAGGAACAAACACCACCATCATCTAGGTCCCGGTGGCTACTATGCCAAGGAAGAGCAGTTTAGAAAGATGGATGAAGAGGCCACAGCTGCTGGGAATATGCTTGTGATGAACTTGAAGGTACGCTCAAGGATACTGAAATATGCTGAAGATAAAGAGAAGGGCTCATTCAATCCTTCTAGAGAGAGGGACGAACTTAGCCTTGGCTTAGGAAACAAGGAGCACACAGGCCGCACCAGGGGGCTAGGGAAAAGGATGACCTGGAAGCAAGGATTCGAAGAGGACAGGCACATGTACAAGAAACATGGCCGAGACCGGGAGACTAGTCTTGAGCTCTAAGTGAAGGCTCTAGTTGTGAAGGCACTGGAGGAGCAAGGACTGTCTACGGAGCCACGGATATTAGTGACACCGCTGGGAGAACTGGCATTAGTTGGCTACCCTCCGAAAGTTCCTAGCAGCCAAGGTTCCACTGCAGCCACAACCCCAGTCGATCGCATACGGGAACCAACTAGTTGCACCTTGGTGTTTCTCAGCGGCCGGTAGAACACTATGATGGAGGTGGCAACGGGTGTGGCACATCCTCCTAGTGGCTTACACCACAATAATAAGATACCGCCGGACTACACTAGGGTCGAGGTGCATACAGTGAAGCCCGAGTTCATGCAGTGGAGGATAGACTACGCAACTCTCGAGGGGCTGGTGTTACTCAGAGACGTTATGGGGCAGTTCATCCTCTGGCACAAATGGGACATTATATTGACTGCTTCTTCGCCGCCTCCCCCTCTCCCAAATTTGGAGCGAGTTGTTGAGGTTGGGGAGATATTTTCGCCATCTCATGACCCCCACATTCCTGAGATGCCACATTCTTCCCCACCTCCTAGCGAGCATGTGCCTGATGAGATGCCACAACCTTCTCCAGCTCGTACCGAGCAAGTGCATGATGAGATGCCACAGTCTTCTCAACAAGCACAACCGATACATAAACAACGAGTGCCTACTGAAGAAGGTGATGCACAAGAAGATGAGGACATGCCTGAATGGGAACTTCGAAAGAAGATTCCAATCAACATAAGGCCAGTTTATGTTCCGATCAAAGACATCTCGTCGGTGTCCAAGTGGTATTCCCATGACCAGTTCAAGCCTGAGAACCAAGTTAAAAAAGTCTCATCACAGGGTTCTGAGGAGGCCGTCACTAGCAAACTCCACCAAATTGCAAAGCAGTATCCAAATGTTGATGCCATCAAATGGTCAAAGGATTGCCCGAAAACATATGAAAGAGGCAAGCCTTCCTACCAAACTGGGACATCCAGCGCCTACCACTTGGAATGAGAAGGTTCCATGATTGGTACTTGCGTGTTCTCCCAACGAGCATAGATATCATACAAGCATGCTTTCCCACCGGCATATTTGGAAGCCCAGCCAGGAAAATTATCTTTGACTTCAATGACATGCAAACATGCTTTCACTTGGGAGAAATGGAGATGAATCTAATTCGCACGTGGTGCCAATAAGTCATTGTCCTCCTGATATGATATGAATGTAATATTTGAATTTTGTTGTAACTAACCCACACCGTGATTTGTAGAATGCAAGTGCACATTGTCAAACAAATGCCAAGTGTGAAAGCCGGGTATGTAGACCCTCAAGCTATAGCCCAAACAAATTTTAATTACCCTAAACGGTGGACACTAGATGCCAAAGAGCTAGCAGCTGCAAAGACTCTTCAGGAGAAAGAGCGCATCCGTAGTGTGAAGCTAAGGGAAGAGTCCCTTAGGGTTGCGGCATACATTGCCTTGGCTTTCAAAAATCTCCAACACCACTCTACTATATGGCTACCATATAACTTTGAGTAAGCTCAACTCTATACTTAAAGCTTTGTTCGATATATTTTATTCGATGCAAAAGGGCTTATCTAGTTCTATGATTAAATCCATGTAGCAACCACTGGATTTGTATAGCCGTCGATGTCGGGAGGAGCATGTCATGGGTCTTTGATTCATTGGATAAGGACACGGTGACATATAAAGACTTCATATCGATTCTCAAGACGTATACATATCGACAATCCTCATTAGCTTATATGTTTGTATACATACTTGTAACGTTCACTTTTGGATACTAACAAGTTGTATTTGCTAAAATAATTCGAATAGGGCATTTAGGTTCTATGTCACTAATCATCATGGAAGGCATGATCCAGCAAGAAAGGAAAAGCTAGCTATAAAAACACTATGTGCGGTAAGTGTAACTTACTTCTTCAGTATTCCGTTACATGGCTGTCAAAAGCATTACTTAACATTTTCATATGCAAAACACACAGTGCCCCAAGCAGAAGCCTAGGAGTGTACATTGTGGATACTATATATGTTCTATAATGAGTAACACCGGTGCCTACAGGAGACACCCCTTAAGGGTAAGTTTGAACCTCTTCACCTGTAGTATAAAAACTTAGTAAATGGTATGAAATACTAAACCAAAACGTGTTTTCTTGTAGTGGAGAGAAGAGAAAGGAATGAAAAGAGACCCATACAAGGATGACCAACTCTTAGAGCTCGTCGGCGACCTTTGCAACTTCATATTGGACCAGATTGTACACGTCAGAGGCGCCTACCATGACCGAGAGTCTGAGTTAGGTACAAATCCTCAGTACCAACACCTTCGTGAGACTGAAAGGCTAGCTCTAGGACGTTGATAACAATGTGTATGAAATTTATATATTTAATGATGGATTGTATATATTCTTGTGGATTGGACTTGTAATTGTAGTTTATGAATACTCTTGTGCTTGTAGTCATGGTCGCGGGGTGTTCGGCAACGCGAACGCTGGTTGCGGGGTGTTCGGCAACGCGAACGCGGTTCGGAACGTTGGTCGCGGGGCGTTCGGCAACGCGAACGTGGTTCGGAATGTTGGTCGCGGGGCTTTCGACAATGCGAACGCGGTTCGGAACGTTGGTCGTGGGACGTTCGGCAACGCGATTTTGAATTGTAAATTTGAATTTTTTTTGGCGGAAAAACGTACTGTAGGGGCGGCTGGTACTACAGCCGCCCCTACAAATCGATTTGTAGGGGCGGCTGGTAATACAAGTCGCCCCTACAAATCGATTTGTAGGGTCGGCCTGCGAACCGCCCCTACAAATACATGATTTGTAGAGACCCTTACGTAGGGTCGGCTGGGCAAACCGCCCCTACAAAGGGTTACCAGCCGCCCCTAGAAATGCTTTTTGTAGCAGTGTACAGCACTGGAGAAATAAAAACTGGAAGCAGACGCCTCTGTGCTTCACGCCGTGGTATTTCCTATTGCGGCATTCTTTGTCCATGGGCCAAGGAATAATTTGTTGGCTGCGTCGGCATCGTTGACTACCAAAGCTGCGCGTATACGGATGCAGTAAGGCAAAAGTAATGAACTCAGTGTACACATATCATACGCGACAACAAAACTTTTGTGAATAACACAAAAAAAACAGTAGCATAACTCAGCAGGAGCCAAGCAGAGAAATGCAGCTGTTAGGTGACAGGAGGCAAGCATAGAAGCTTCGATGGAATTGGTATATACATACATGCATTCGTATGTACACACCTATAGCCACAAGGAGTAGCGTCTGTTTGGAACGCAGGATTTCATAAGAATCGTGTAAGAATTTGATAAAATTAGTCAATTTTCTAGGAAAAACCAAGAACAAGAAAAAAAATTCCGTGTTCCAAACATAGCCCTAACAAATTTTTGTAACAGGGTACAAGATTTTTGAAAGAAAATGCGAAAAAACATTACTGACAAACGCCTAATTGCTGAATGAATATCTTGGAGACCATATATTTGTTTTTGCCCGGAGACAGCGTATACAAGCATAATGAAAACACCTTAGTTTCGATGCAGTTCTTTAACCTCTGCAATCACGTCATCAGCTAGCCCCAGCTGTCAATAATATGGACTTATACAAAGTTGATTTCTCAATCCATCTTTTACTCAGCACAAGGTTCTCATCAAACCCGTTTTCCTTGGATCTGTTAGACATAATCTGTTGCTCCCTATTTCTCCTTGGTTGGAGACTCGTCGGCTCGGTCGACCACTCCCTGTTGAGAGTTGGGGACTGATCGGGTCTGCCGACCAGTTGTTGTAGCTGTAACAGTATTGCAATAGGCCACCTCTAGTATATTAGTTGGTAGCTATTACATCAGCCATGTCTTGGTAGTGGGCTGAGGTAAGCTTTGTACAGTTAGGAGTAGTTGATATACTCTGTACCTTAGGAGTAGGTAGTTGATGTACCCTATACCTTAGGAGTTGTTAGTTGGTGTACTCTTGTACTTAGGAGTAGGTAATTGGCCAACAACTATGTATCTGATAGAGGTACAGCTAGAGTTATATATATTCCATCCAACGGGCAATGGAATACTCAGTTCAGTTGCCACAAACCAAAGGACAGGGCTTCGGACAACGCTGGTGCTTGTGCCGAGTGTGTGTGCGATGTTCTCAATCTCTTCTTCTACCTCTAGCCATAGTGAGTGAGTGTGTGTGCTGGTAAGCTAGTTGCTTACCTATGTAGGGCAGCCAGAGATCAACAAGTGGTATTAGAGCCATACAAGCGCCGTCACCGAACTAACCGCTGGCGATGACGGATGGTTTGGAGATAGGCGATAGCAGCGGTGCTGCTGTGGCTGCCTAGCCACGACAGGAGGTCGTTGTGCGCATGGTGCGGGAGATCAGCGGCACTAGTTGGCCGACGCTGACTCGCATCAACTATGGCGAATGGGCGATGACCATGAAAGTCAAGCTCAGAGCCCGACGGCTCTGGAATGCCATTGACAAGAGCACCGACAATGAAGAAGACGACATGTCAGTGTTGGAAGTCATCCTCGCTGCTGTGCCAACAGAGTACAGGGAGCTGTTAGGATCGTAGAGCTCTGCTAAGGAGGTGTGGGAGGCTGATGCGCGTTGGTTCCGACTGCGCAAAGAAGGCGACGGCCCAGCTGCTGAAGCAGGAGTATGCCAACCTCAAGTTCAAGGATGGTGAGGCGGTGGAGGATTTCTCCCTCCGCCTGCAAACGCTCATTAGCAAGTTGAGGAGCCATGGTGTCACCATCGATGAAGAAGAGGCGGTCTCCAAGTACCTCCACTCCGTGCCAGCGAAGTACATCCAGATTGCTCTCTCCATAGAGACGATGTTGGACTTGTCCACCCTCACCATTGAGGATGTGACAGACCGTCTACGGGCGGTGGATGAGCGCATAGAGCAGGCCACAGCAACGACAGACAGCGGCAAGCTGCTACTGACAGAGGAGGACTGGGCTGCTCAGATGAAGGAGAAGAAGTCCGGGGAAGCCTCCTCCAGCCGCGGTGGCGATGGAAAGCACTGCGGCAAGGCTTCTTCGGAGAAGAAGAAGGTCGACCCCAACACCTGCCGGCGCTACGGGAAGACAGGCCATTGGGCAAAGGAGTGCCCAAATCGCAAGCAGGAGAAGAAGGCTGAGGCTCATCTGGCATAGACTGATGATGATGATGAGGCCACTCTCCTGATGATGATGTTCTGTGCACTGCACAACGTTGAGGCCAAGGAGAAGGGAGAGGTGATGGCGGTGGAAGGGCCTGTGAAGGCTCTAGAAGCTGTCAACCTCAATGAACTGTGTGCCCAAGTCCACCTCGGACGTGTGGGCGGCCAGCAGGAGCAGTGGTGGTACCTAGATTCTAGCGCCAGCAACCACATGATGGGCTCCAAGGCAGCCTTCTCCGAGCTCAATGACGACGTGACCAACATGGTGAAGTTCGATGATGGCTCAAGGGTGGTGATCCGAGGGCGTGGCACCATCATCTTCAGTTGCCAGAACGGCGAGCACCACGTGCTAACAGATATATATTACATTTCGTAGCTATGTTCAAGCATCATCAGCATTGGACAGCTGGATGAACGCGGCAGCGAGGTACTGATCAAGGACGGCGTCCTCAGGATCAGAGACCAAGAGCAGCGGCTTCTTGCTAAGGTGAAGAGGTCTCAAAACTAGTTGTATCTGCTCGACCTCAAGGTGGAGCAGCCCATCGGCTTGTCTGCATGGCGCACGAAGGAGCCGTGGCTATGGCATGCCCGGTATGGACATCTCAGCTTCGACGCTCTTGGTCGGCTAGAGAAGATGGTGACCGGGCTATCTCACATCGAGCACATAGGCGAGCTGTGTGACAGCTGCCTGGCCAGGAAGCAAAGAAGGCTGCCGTTCCCGAAGACGGAGAAGTACCGCGCGGCAGAGACCCTCGAGCTGGTCCATGGTGACCTCTATGGGCCGATCACGCCTGCAACGCCCAGTGGGCGCGAGTACTTCATCTTGTTGGTGGATGACTGCAGCTGGTACATGTGGCTACAACTTTTGACTAGCAAGATCGAGGCGGCGGAAGCAGTCAAGAAATTCAAGGCGCGCATGGAGGCGGAGAGTGGCAAGAAGCTGCGCGTGCTGCGGACTGATCACGGTGGCAAATTCACTTCCTGTGGAATTCGCTGTGTACTGCGTGGGTCAGGGCATGGTGCGACACTACACCGCACCATACTCGCCACAATAGAATGGCGTGGTGGAGCGGCGGAACCAGACGGTGGTCGGCATGGCTCGATCCATGATGAAGGCTAAGAAGATGCCGGTGGAGTTCTGGGGAGAGGCGGTGACCACGACGGTGTTTATCCTCAACCGCGCGCCCACCAAGGCCCTAAAGGGCAAGACGCCGTTCGAGGCTTGGCATGGATGCAAGCCGAATGTGTCCTTTCTCAGGACATTTGGCTGCGTTGGCCATGTGAAGAACACCAAGCCTCACCTCGACAAGCTGGAAGACAGGAGCACGCCGATGGTGCTCTTGGGCTACGAGGAGGGCAGCAAGGCCTATCGGCTTTATAATCCCAAAAGAGGCAAGGTGGTGATCTCTAGGGATGTGGTGTTCGATGAGAAGGTGGCTTGGGACTAGGATAGTCCGGGCACGGGGGAAGCTGGTGGTTTCACCAGTACCTCCGTTGTCAAGCGCATGGTCATCCACGGTGGTGGAGACGCTAGAGAGGAGGTGCCGGCCACTCCAGTAACAGAGTCGAGCATTCCTGAGGCAGTGCCGAGCACTCCGAGAGGGGTGCCGAGCACTGTAGAGGGGGTGCTGAGCACTTCAGCAGCAGTGCTGAGCTCTCCAGCAGTGGAGTCGACCACTCTAGGAGTGGTGTCGACCGCTCCAGTAGTGGATCTTACCGCTCCGACAATGGTACCGAGCGGTCCAGCAGCGATACTGACCACTCCGGTAGAACAGAGAAGTCGGGGACCATCGATCGAGTTCACCTCCCCTCTGAGCGACATTAGCAAGTTCGTGGATGCCTTCCACGACGGCGAGGAGGTTCGGTTCCGCAGGCTGGACAACATCGTCAGCAATGCATGTAACACCTCGGGTGTTATGAGCTCGCTAAGCACTGAGGTTATGGCCTGAGAAATAGATCTATAAATATAGTGAGTTAGTTACTTAAATGTGCCAACGATAATCTTAACAAGAAAATAAGAAAAGTAGTTTTAATTGTTGGCACGAAAAGCAATTTCTGTAAACAAAAATAACATATAACTTGTAATTGGTACTTAGATATAATTTGAAGTGCAAGTTTAGTAGATGTTGTTCCATGGTATTTTGATAGCTCAAAAATTAAAATTGAAATTAAAATTAGCCCTTTTTCGTTGAATCGGCAAAAATTTAAAGTTGTATTGAAAGTACACTTTTTGGTGATTTATAAAATGAAAAATAGTTAAATAACGCCCTACTGTTTAGGTTCTATTATTTGGTATAAAGTGTGTACTATGTCGTGAAATGGTTGTTGGTGAAGTTTGATAAAGTTTTGACCGTTTAAAAATTCAACCTAAGTGCTTAGGAACATTAGTTCTAACTGAAACCTTGAATTCTTTTAAGTATGAAACGATAGTGATAAATTTCCAACAAAAATGGTTAAGCACTACATCTATGTTTTCGCACGATCGATTACAGTTAGGTGTATACTAGGACGTGGTGCAGGTCATGGTTACGTTAGAGTTACGATGCTCAAGCAAAAATTGATCGAACTTCGCTAGAACGCGTTGAGGACATGTCGTCGGCGCTCTGTTCGTGAACCGGCACCTGTAGCAAGCGATCTCAGCAGCTCATCTCAACTACCTCGTCCCGCTCACGCTCTCCTTCGACTGCTCTGCTTGGTGCCGCTGCCGCACTGGACGAGCGCAGTAGGCGCCATGTGCGCATGCTCCCTCACGTCCTTGCTCGGGAATGCATTAAAGAAAGATGCCGAGCTGTTTGCTCTCCCTCCCTCCCTACTTGGTATGCCTTGACCCACCTCATGTTCCTCTCCTCCGGGTGTGCGCTCGCCTGCGCTTCTGCCGCTGGGGGCCGTAGTCTGCAGCGCCGCTGCCGTGCCGACCGCGCCGACGTCGCCGTGCCGTGCCTCCCGTCCGCCCGTCGTCGGTCCCCCCCCTCGCGAGTGCGTGCGGGCCCGCACGGCCCCGCGCTGGACCTGCGGCTCCACAGCGTTGCCCCTCCCAAGCGCTCCTCCGCGTGTAGCACCAGCGCCCCCTCCTCTTCCTCCCCGCGTCGCGCGCCATCGCACTGCAGGCTGTCGTGCCCCCGCCGGGCTGCCGGGGATGGATGGGCGCACTGCCTGGCTGCCGGCCAGCCCGCAGCTGCGTGCCACGCGGCCGCTGCTGACCATGCCGCCTCCCCCGCCATCGTCCGCGCCGTCCCATCTCCGCTGCCGCACCCCTCAGCGCTGCCCCTCCCGAGCGCCTTCCCCGCCGCCGCTCGTCCTGCCCTGCTGGAGTCGTGGCCGTGGCTTCTGCTCGCCGCCGTGCGCGTGGCCAGCCCGCTGCAAGCACCTGCGGCCGCTCCCATCGCCCGTAAAACATGACACTGTTCCAGAATTCGTTCTTTTGTTCACGCTCTTGGTCTGTTGGTCAGCCCTGGCGAGTCATGCCACTTCCGGACACATGCTCTGCTCGCACCTTGCACCACCGTTTCGTTCCGACGGCGACGGCGGCAGGGCTAGGGAGACAAAAGCAAAATGTTCTCAAGGTTGCTGGTGCTGTAGAGGTGCCGCTTTCGAGCTCGTTCCGGTTGCCACGGGAGCTTTGAATGCACACACATAGGAGGACTCCTACACACTCGTTTGGTTGGGTGGCTGGTCGCCGCAGGTCACCCAGTAAGCATTAATCCCGTCTGGTGAACGGCGAGGGCTGCTGCTCATGTGCTTGATGCGAGTGAGAGCGAGACGGCAGAGCCAGAGCCGGTGGTTGCTGCACCTGCCCATCGAGATTGATAGCGGCACTCATGGGCCGGCGCCATCAAAAGGCTCCGCCGCACGTGGGAAAAGGCCGAGTCCGGCCCTGCGTATCTGTATGTGCTGCATGCGCTTCACTGAACCTTACCTCGCCGGCGCCGGCGTCGCGCCGCCCCCTTTGAAGAAAGCGACGGTCTCTGGTGCTGTACGTGTTGCTCTGCCACGCCCTCGCGCATTCCAGATTTGCTGTCCCTGCTCTACTGCGGCGCTGCCTGCCCGGTGCCCGCCCATCGTCCGCTCCGCATGATTGCTGTTCCGCGAGCTGTCACCGATCATGATTCGCCTCGCCTCGCCTCTCGCTCTCGATCGGCAGTGCGTGCATGCATGCACTGGTGTCTGAAAGCGCAAGCATGTCAAGCCTGGACCAAAGTTTCAAAAATGTGTGGCCTGGACCCTGGAGTAGATGATTCCGATCATCTTTTTGATGCAGAAGCAGCAGTCTGTCTGCGATTATACTACCCGGTGGTCGTACGTTACATCCTTGATGATGATGATGATTGAAAACCTGTTAGGGTTGAAGAGGTGTCTGCATGTCTATGAAGGATCGAGGATGGTAAAGCCTAAAGGCAGAGTGATATGATGACTTCAGAAAAGAAAGAAAGACAGCATGGACCAGTTGGGAATGTACGTACTCCTATGTTATTTGCTTCTTTCCCGTGCGCTGAGCTTATTATAGCGCCTACACTATGCAGCTCTCTCCGTTGCAGCTGCACGCCAATGAGAACTGGGGTCGTCACGTTGCCCCGAAGATGACTTTGTCCGGGGTTGTATTGGAAAATTAGGCATTTGGAGGGTTTATATATTCTGAATCATGCATCAAAGGCAACCATAGCAGATTAATGGAATGGATAGAGTAAACCATAGCAGAGTGGTAAGAAAATTGTATCCTCGAGCGGGACCGATGCCGACTGTCGACACAATATCGTCGGTAGTCCTCCGAGGGGTATCCCACGAAGATAGATTGATCGGTAGAGGAGCGCGAGATCAAGAACAAGAAGACAACAGAGACACACGAGTTAGACGGGTTCAGGCCGTCAGTATGACGTAATACCCTACTCCTGTGGTCTGTTGGTTTGTATTAACTATCGTATGATATGCCGTGATTTTAGAGGGGGTCCTGCCCGCCTTATATAGTCCGGGAGGCAAGGTTACAAGTCGGTTAGATCTGAGAGATAACCGAAAAGTAATAACTGATTACAGGAATCTTGGGATCATACATATCCTAACAAATCTCATAGTATCTTCAGGATATCTTGCCGATGTCTTGCGGAAGGCGCCGAGCAGAGTCGTGCCTCACAAGGCTTCTTCTTGTGGGCTGGGCCACCGCTAGGGGCGCAATCCATGTGGTCTGCCGTGGGTATCCGGGGTCGTACCCCCACAGCTAGTCCCCGAGCGCCTTATACCCGTTGTGCAACGCTGTCTTGAGCTTGTCCGAGCAGGTGCGAACCAAAGCCGAGCAGTCCAACTCATGGTCCGACCACCGTGATGAGTCACCGAGCAGCTGTGAGCAGTTGGCGAGCAGCGTGCATCATAGCCGAGCAGCGTGGACCATCGCCGAGCAGCATGCCCCAAGCACGGATTGCCATAAGGGTGTAAGGAGCTCAAGTCTAGAATTGAAAATTTCCTCTTAGTGGACCAAGTGTGCCCACTTAGAGTCCGACCACGAGGAAAAGAGATAATCTTCTTCGGTTTCAGAGTAACGGAGTCTTCCAGAAAAATCAAGCACATACACCGCAAGGTGAAGTGTGCCCACTTAGTCCCCGAGCCTGACAGTAGATGGCGTAGTCATGTGGTGCCAGGGTCCAAAGTAGAAGAAATAACAGACGACCAGCTGAGCAATCAGCCAGTCCCCGGGCGTAGCTCCGAAACAAGACGAAACACATTCACCGCAAGGTGAAGTGTGGCCACTTAGTCCCCGAGCCTGATAGTAGGTGACGTAGTCACGTGGTGCCAGAGTCCAAAGTAGAAGAAATAATAGACAACCAGCCGAGCAGTCGGCCAGTCCCCAAGCCGCAAGCGGATATACCGGAGCAATCAAATCATGGTGAAAAAAATCAGAGTAACGGCTGTACAGTAACGGTTACTAAGCCTCGATAAATTGCGGAGAAATCGGCGGTTATTCGGCGAGTAACAACAAACGACAGCGATAAATGAATGACGTGGGCTATGGTTGCGTGAAAGCCCAGGTTGCGGCCCATTAAACCGCGTTGGAGAATTCGGAGCAGCGCAGATCGCGGGAACGGTTTCCCAAAAACTCTCGGATGCAAAAAAGGGTGGGGAAAGTGCTTTATAACTGTGCCGCTGCAGTCCCCACTCCCACCCTTGCCACTTCGTCTTTCTCCAATACTCTCGCATTTACAGATTCACAGGCACATCTGCCTCCGCCGCCAAACCCTAATCAGAATCTGAAGGATGGCGCCGAAGAAGGGAGCCATGAAATCGAAGAAGACGAGCCCGAAGAAAGCGGGCACCTAGGCCCAGAGGGATGAAGAGTGGGTGCCGTCGCGCACTGGAGAGGCAGAGCTGAACAGACTGGTTGAGGCAGGCGTTCTTCCTGACCGCGCGACCGCCGGATGGCGGCCGGCCCTCAGTGATCCCTTTCCAACACCTCATACCGACGAAGTTGTGGTATTTGAAGATTACTTTTGGTGTGGGTTGGGATTCCCTGTTCATCCATTCCTTAGGGGTTTGTTGGAGCTATGGGTAGTCAGTTTGTGCAATCTCCACCCAAATACCATTCTTCACATCTTTATCTTTATCCACTTCTGTGAGGCATTCCTTGGTATCCTTCCCCACTTCAACCTTTTCCGTTATCTATTCTGGCTGAAGAAGAGAGGCGGTGGTGGTTCCAAGGTGGTTGGTGGAGTATACCTTCAACTGCGTGACGGAATGGTAGGTGAATATCTTACTGTGCCACTGAACACATCATTGAAAAACTAGAACACAAGGTGGTTCTACATAAGGTAGACTGACCCAGCCATCCGCTGCGACCCTGATCACATCCCGGAGAACCAAAAGAGCTGGTCGGAGATGCCAAGAAACGCTGATATGGACCAAGTGAAAGAGCTTCTTGACTTAATCCGGGGTGTGAATATCAACGGCAGATTGGTAGCAGTGAGTTTTATATCGCGCCGTGTTCAACCCTGCAAGGAGAGAGCCCATCCTGCCTTTAAATTCAAAGGGAAAACTGATGGTACCCGGATATGCTATTGAAGGAGGTTATTGAAGAGCGAGCTGCAGAGCTGTTCACTTTGCATGTCTCGTTCAACATGCCAGGGTATTCAAAACCCTTTAACTGCAGTAACCAGCCACCCCAGGTAAACATTCTCAACATTATGTTCCTGATGCTTTTAATCTGTCATCATTTCCAAACATCTGGACTCATTCACCTGTAAAAAGATCCACTCACAGGATAGAGCCATATACTTCTCGGGTGTACCGAGGAGTGAATGGCCGACGAGAGTAGACAGTCGACGACCGCCGCAGCCCGAAGAGGAGGGGCTGAGCACCTCGCCGGATAGTGCATCCCTAGTATCGGAGAAAATCTGTGGGAAAAGGCCAGCGGTAGACGAGCCAGCTTGGAAGAGGAGAAAGACGGCGGGCACCGCTTCCTACAAACCGGGCGGCATCTCGCTTGGTGATGACCAGGCAACTCGACCGCGAAGGACTATAGTGTTGGAGTGGTCTGACGATGATGAAGACCTGACAGCGCGTCCGCCGAGCACGAAGGAGCCACCGCTCTGCGCTGAAGTCCCCGTTCAGAGGGCGAAAGGGATTCCTACACAACCGACGATGGAAGTCCCGGTGGTGCGGACGACCGGAGTCCCCGAGCAACAAACGGGGGTAACCTCGGAGCAGCATGTGGAGAGGGCTCTGGAACACCAAACAGATCGGCAGTCTTCTGTAGAAGAGCGAGAACCTCTCCAGCAGAGCACTGAGGCAGACCACGCAGCTGCACCTGGAGGATCAGGCAGGTATCGCCGGTTCAAGAAGTTGAACCGGAAGACCAAACCGTGAGTATATTTGTCTTGTAGTAGTAATGTTGTTCCTTGACCTCTTTTGAATACCGACAAGCCGACATTATGCAGAGCAACGCCGAGGACCGCACCCGCGGTAGAAACAACACCGACTGCTCCCGTCCCGGAGTCCCCGAGTGCTCGGCAACCAGAAGAGAGGTCAGCTGCCGCTGCCGGCAGTCCCAGCGATGGTGAACCATTGGCGCAAACAACAGGCACGTCGGCGACAGCGACCGAGGCTACGATTGAAACCGTCGGTACTTTGGGAGCGGAAGCTGCAGCTGCTGTTGATGCACCGGAGGCTAGGGAAACAACTCCGACGATGACCAAGGAGCAAATTGTACCGCCCGTAGCGATGCCAGGAATGGTCGGAGCCGCTGTTCGGCCACAGAGCCCCCCAGTGGTGCCTCAAGCGACGGTGGAAGAGGACGAGGTTGAGGAGATCGAGCGAGCTGAACCTCAACCCCAGTCCGTCCGAATTATCCAAAAACACGGGGAAGAAGTGGTAGTTATCGAGGAAGAAAACACCACCAAGGAGATGAAGAGGCTAAGATCCGCGGTAGCTAGAGTAATGACTCAAATCAAGGTTAGTACTGCAACTATAATATTAATAAATGGTGTTGGAGATCAAAGTTCATCACTGGCTGCCGGGGACCTAATACTAGGGTACCCTAGAAGGTGGAACCAATAACCATCGGACGTTAAAAACGTCTAGATGGACAAGGGCGCCGCTACGCTCCTTGCCCAAATGACGGGAGTTTGGTTCCGCCTCACCCGATACCTTTGGGATAGCCCCGCCTCGCCCGAGGGCTACTGGCTAGTCTCCGTCTCGCCTGACGCCAATGGGCCGGCCTCACCTCGCCCGAGGGCTACTGGCTAGTCTCTGTCTCGCCCGACGCCTTTGGGTCGGCCTCGCCTCGCCCGGGGGCTGAGAGATAGACTCCGCCTTGCCCGACCCCCGAGGGGTGGGCTTGATCTCACCCCAGGGATAAAGACTAGTTCCATCTTACCTGACAACTTCTCAATTCCTCGTGATGATGAGTACAGGGCCAGACGAGACGTTCGGGTCAACCGCGGCTTCAAGGACCATACCCTGTGCCCTGGCAGGAAAGGTACTGCCAGGGAACGACGGGACGGGTGCTTTAGACCCTTCCGGGTGCCGCAGAGATTAAAAGGTATTGCGAGTACGTGCTCCTCGACCTGTAGAGTTGTAGGCACCGCCTTCAACTCTAGGACACAGGACCCGACGAAGATATACGACAACCGCTACGCTCCAGAAAGGGATTTGAGATCTTCATGAATGACAAATATACCGTCCCCACGCTATGGACCCAAGGGAGCGGCGCCCGCTTCCCGACCCCTCGGGTCCACCAAATCAGAAGACCTTGCCCACGGCGCTACTCCGGACCCCAACCCCGTGTCCCTCCGATAGGGACTCATGGGAACCAGAAGGCGTGCGGAGCAAGGCTGGGGGAGGCTCATAAGTCAAAACCACTGTGCTACAGCCCGTACCCTGCGCAGGGCAGCATTCTGTAACCGACCTGACATTCTACAGAGGCCTCAACAGTATTGTAGGTGCTTATCATCCTTTCACACCCATCAGAATGGGTAACCAGGCTGGGTAGACGTGAGCCACAAGGCTAGGTAGAGCACGCATTTTAAGCCCTCACCCTTGTAAAGCCGTCCCCTTCATCTATAAAAGGGGAGCGGCTTCCTCCAAAAGGGGGGGACCGAAAACAACGCAACACACACACATAGTCAAGTGGCTGCCAAGCTCTTGGCTTCCTTTCGACCCTTCCATCAGAGACTTGGGTCCTGTCCCTCTCTCGATCGTTTGTATCCCCTACTTCGAACCATTCACGGTGCTAATAACACGAGCAGCAACAAACTAGATGTAGGGATATTCGGCCCGAACCAGTATAAATCTTGTGTCCTTTAGCGCACCATCTGAGCCTAACGCACATTACTATAAATTTACTTGCCGGTGCTTGTACGAAACACCAACAGTTGGCGCGCTAGGTAGGGGGCTTGCGCGTTCCAAATCAGGCCTCGGATGGCCACCCACGCAATCAGCTGGGCCCCGGGTGCACATGTGTGTTTCGGCGACCTAGATTTCATCGTCACATTAGGAGGAGAACTGGCGCTGACCCACACGGCCGCCCAGTCTCTCCCATCCATCAACCTCAGCCGTCTTAGGCTTGAGGGCCCACCGGGCGACTCCCTTGGACCCCAGTTATCTAGGGAGCCCCCGCACAGCATCACCCTGCTTTCGAAAGGCCCTGTACGAAGCGCCCCGACAGCGTTTCTGTTCGGTCTCCGCAATGCCGCGGCGATCGCTGGCCACCTTCTGGCACTACGCATGGTTCTGCCGCCCACGGACAGCGAGATCGTGGGGGTAATCGAACACGATTCGGAGACACTCTATAGGCTCCTCGCGGAGGAACCAGAGTCGTCCTCTGGCTCTGACTCCAGTAAGGGGAGCCATCATCCCTCCCGGGAATGCTTCATGACGCAAACCCCCGAGGGGCACATCCAAAGCGTCTCCGGAGAGGAGACAACCCCAACTGGCAACCCCGATGCCAGGATCAAGGGGGAGACGGCCACTTCATCTCACGTAAGGATGGAGCAGCTAAGAGCATGAAAGCTGGAGATCGATGACGCCAGACAACAGCTTATCCGGGAGTACCGAAACATCGAGGAAGAGATCAAGCGTCGCGGAGACGGTGGCGCCTCGGCCCGTGATGTGCACCAGAGGATCCTAATCGATGATGGGACTCTCCCTCACTTCGCTCAGGCAAGCCAGAACATCGCCGCCGCAATGGCCTTGTTTCGCGGCCTCCCAGAGGCCACGACGTCTGAGGATCGACGGGCCCACCGAGAGATTCGCACGTTGCTCGAGCATGCGGCAGCACTGTAGGCGGAAAGCTCGTTGTCTCGGCGATGCGAGCCCGACACCAGCCAGCGCACGCCCTCGGTATGCCCCGCCAGGGATGCGTTCGTTCATCAGACACCGCCAGGCGGTAGGCAGCACTCCGCTATCCCGGTACATCAACGTCTCGGCCACAACCGTGACGTACGTAGCACCATCGACGCCTGCAGGTGCACCCTCAGCGATGAAAGGGAAGGAGCCCGTCATGGCTATCATCCCCGATGCGGCGGACGCTACGACAGCGGCGAGGACCAGAGCCCGAGCCTCGGCCTGCCAGGCCCTTGGGCCTTCGGCCGACACATCCTCAATGATGCGTTCCCCCCGAGGTACCAACCACCCACCAATATCCTGAAATATTCTAGAGAAACGAACCCTGGGCTCTGGCTCGAAGACTATCGGCTTGCCTGTCAAGCCAGTGGTGCGAGTGATGACAATTTCATTATTCGCAATCTCCCGCTATTCTTGGCCGATTCGGCACGAGCGTGGTTGGAGCACCTACCGTCCAACGCCGTTCAAAGTTGGGCGGATCTCATGGAGATCTTTGTGGGTAACTTCCAGGGCACGTACAAACGCCCTGGAAACCCATGGGACCTCAAGAACTGCCGCTAGAAGGCCGATGAAACCCTCCACGGGTACATCCGATGCTTCTCCCAGCAGTGCAACGAGCTCCCTAACGTTGCCGATGTCGACATGATAGGAGCCTTCCTATCCAGGACAACCTACGAGTCCCTGGTCCACAAGCTGGGGCGCAGGGGCCCGCGCACCACCAAGGAACTTCTGGACATCGCCACCAGCCATGCCTCAGGAGAGGA
The DNA here is from genome assembly GCF_019320115.1 of Miscanthus floridulus. Taxonomy (NCBI): domain Eukaryota; kingdom Viridiplantae; phylum Streptophyta; class Magnoliopsida; order Poales; family Poaceae; genus Miscanthus; species Miscanthus floridulus. Next base: position 224,808,480 of record NC_089587.1, on the reverse strand, counting down.
GGCGAGAGGAGCCATCTTCGACCACACCGACAGCAAGGCAAGGTGGAACGAGGACGCCGATGAGGGCGCCTTCGACCGTCCCACCAAAAGAAAGAACAAGAAGCAACGGCACCACAACTCGCTCATGGCCGCTGCTGACCATAAAGGTGGCCGGAAGCCTGTGGAGGGCACTCTGAACCACTTTGAAAAATGCTCGAGGGGCCATGCCCAAACCATGCTTTCCCGGCCAAGCATCTGTACAAGGAATGTGGCCTCTTGCGCAAATACTTGTCCGGGGGCCTCAACAAAGGGGTGTAGGGACAGCAACCTGTCCCCAGCATAGACGACGCCGAGGACAAGGATGACGCCTTCCCAACTCCGAACGGCGCCCTCAAGATCTTCGGAGGATCAGCGGCCTATGACTCCAAACGCCGTCAGAAGGTCGCGCGCCGTGAGGTCTATACGGCCGGACTGGCCACGCCTGCCTTCCTCCGGTGGTCAGAATCCACCATAACCTTCGACCGGGCCGACCACCCGGATGCCGTCTCACACCTGGGAAGATACCCGCTTGTCGTCAACCCGATTGTTGGCCCAAAGCGCTCACAAAGGTACTGATGGACGGAGGCAGCGGCCTCAACATCATGTACGCCAAGACGCTCGACGAAATGGGCGTCGACCGAACAAAACTCCATCCCATCCGAGCACCTTTCCATGGCGTCATGCATGGTAGGCAGGCCATGCCACTGGGGCAGATCGATCTGCCCGTCACCTTTGGGGATCGGTCCAATTACAGGACTGAGACCCTCACCTTCGACATAGTAGGGTTCCCTCAAACTTTCCACGCCATCCTAGGACGACCATGTTATGCGAAGTTCATGGCCGTTCCCAACTATACGTACCTTAAGCTGAAGATGCCGGGCCCCCGTGGGGTCATCACCATCGGCACCTCCTTCCAATGCGCTTACGAGTACGAAGTCGAATGCTGCGATCACGCCTCCGCAGTCATCGCCTCCAAAGAACTCGCCACCCTTAGGGAGGAGGTTGCCGAAGAAACCCCCGACGCCAAGAAAATGACCGGATCGTTCGAACCGGCTGAGAGCACCAAAGAGGTCCTCGTAGACCCTAGCAGCTCCGAAGCTAAGAGGGTATGCATTGGAACTGCGCTCTCCTCCGAATAGGAAAGCGCGCTCGTCGACTTCCTCTGCGATAACAAAGACATCTTTGCGTGGAAACCCTCGGATATGCCAGGCATCCTGAGGGAGGTCACCGAGCATACCTTAAAAATCCACCCTGGCTCCAAACCAGTGAAGCAACGCCTGCGCCGCTTCGACGAGAAAAAACGTAGGGCCATCGGCGAAGAAATAGCAAAGCTATTGGCTGTCGGGTTCATCAGGGAAGTATACCACCCAGAGTGGCTAGCAAATCCCATTCTTGTATGAAAGAAAAGCGAGAAATGGAGGATGTGTGTCGACTACATGGGCCTAAACAAGGCATGCCCAAAGGACCCATTTCCTTTACCACGCATTGACCAAATAGTTGACTCTACCTCAGGGTGCAAAACCCTTTGCTTCCTTGACGCATACTTCGGCTACCACCAAATCGCGATGAAAGAGTCCGACCAGCTCGCGACGTCTTTTATCACTCCCTTTGGATCGTTCTGCTACGTTTCAATGCCGTTCGGTCTGAAAAACGCTGGGGCAACTTACCAACGCTGTATGCTCAACTTCTTCGGAGACCTCATCGGGTGGACCGTTGAGTCCTACGTCGACGACATCGTAGTTAAGTCCAAGCGGGCCGACCACCTTGTCGCCGACCTTGAATAAACCTTTGTGAAACTCCGGGCAAACGGCATCAAACTCAATCCCGAAAAATGTGTTTTCGGGGTCCCGAGGGGCATGCTGCTCGGCTTTATTGTCTCCGAACGAGGCATCAAAGCCAACCCGGAGAAAATCTCAGCCATCACCAAGATGGGCCCGATCCAGAACATAAAGGGGGTTCAGCGAATCACAGGGTGCCTTGCCACCCTCAGCCGATTCGTTTCGCGCCTCAGGGAACGAGGACTTCCCCTTTATCGACTCCTGAAGAAATCCGACCGCTTCGAGTGGACAGCCGAGGCTCAGGAGGCGCTTGACATGGTTAAACAATTTCTAACTAAACCGCCGGTCCTAGTCCCTCCGTGCAACAGAGAATCCCTCTTGCTGTATATATCGGCCACCATGCAAGTGGTCAGCTCTGCCTTAGTGGTAGAGCGAGAGGAAGAGGGGCACGCCTTCAAGGTACAGCGCCCTGTATACTTCATCAGCGAGGTGCTATCCGACTCCAAAACCCGTTACTCCCAAATCCAGAAACTCCTCTACACCGTCCTCATCACCAAGAGAAAGCTACACCATTACTTCGAGTCACACCATGTGATAGTCGTGACGTCTTTCCCCCTCGGTGAGGTCATCTATAGCCAGGATGCTACAGGAAGAACCGCAAAGTGAGCGCTTGAGCTAATGGATCAGGGCATTACTTATGCCCCCCGAACAGTAATCAAATCCTAGGCGCTGGCTGATTTCATCGCAGAGTGGACCGAGGTCCAGATTCCACCAACAATCGTCGATCAAGAGTACTGGACGATGTACTTCGATGGATCGCTGATGAAGAAGGGTGCCGACGCGGGACTAGTCTTCGTATCTCCCCTCGGGGTCCGCATGAGGTACATGGTTCGACTCCATTTTCCCTCATCAAACAATATCGCAGAATACGAGGCGCTCATCAATGGCCTATGAATCGCCATCGAGCTGGGCATCCGACGTCTTGACGTCAGAGGCGACTCCCAGCTGGTCGTCAACCAGGTCATGAAGGAGTCGAGCTGCCACGATGCCAAGATGGAGGCCTACTGCCAAGAAGTCCGACGGCTAGAGGACAGATTCAACGGCCTCGAGCTCAATCACATCCTAAGGCGCCTCAACAAAACAGCCGACACGCTTGCAAAAGCAGCATCCAGCCGAGAACCAGTCTCAGCAGGTGTCTTCACCAGCGATCAACACGAACCCTCGGTACGCTATGCGGGGTTGGAACAAGCCGACGATGGCCCATCTAGTCCGACCCCAGGGGCCAATCCACCAACTGCTCTGCCCGACCCCGAGGTTATGGAGCTTGAAGAGGACCCAGCGGCAGAATCCGACCCTCCTGACGACTGGAGAATGCTTTACCTCGACTACCTCCTCCGCGACATACTACCAGCGGATAAGACGGAAGCCCAACGGCTCGCACGCCGTGCCAAGTCCTTCGTTCTTGTAGAGGGCGAACTCTACAAACGGAGTCACATCGGGATCCTGCAGCTCTGTATCCCTGGCGAACAGGGAAAACTCCTGCTGGGCGATATCCACGGTGGGGCTTGCAGTCATCATGCCGCACCAAGGACCTTAGTTGGGAATGCATTCCGACAAGGCTTCTACTGGCCCACCACAGTTGCCGATGTCGAGCAAATTGTATGCGCCTACGAAGGATGTCAGTACTACGCTCGGCAGACTCATCTCCTGGCCCAGGCGCTCCAGACGATCCCCATCACATGGCCCTTCGTGGTCTGGGGGCTCGACCTGGTTGGGCCGCTCAAAAAGGCGCCCAGAGGCTTCACCCACCTGCTTGTCACCATAGACAAGTTTACAAAATGGATTGAAGCTCGACCGATCTCCACGATCAAATCCGAGCAAGCTGTGCTATTCTTCCTCGACATCACCCATTGCTTCAGAGTACCGAACTCCATCATCACAGACAATGGCACGCAGTTCACCGGCACGAAATTCATTTGATTCTGCGATGAGCAACACATCCGAATCGATTGGGCAGCCGTCGCACACCCCTGGACGAACGGGCAGGTCGAGCGCGCAAACGACATGCTTCTGCAAGGCCTCAAACCCAGAATTTTCAACCGGTTGAACAAGTTCAGCACGCGCTGGCTCGCTGAGCTTCCGGCCATGCTCTGGAGCCTAAGGACAACTCCTAGCCGAGCCACCGGCTACACACCCTTCTTCATGGTCTACGGTTCCGAGGCTATTCTCCCAACGGGCCTTGACTATGGAGCACCAAGAATCAGAGCGTACGACGAACAGGGGGCCGAGGCATCCCACCAAGACGCCATGGACCAGCTCGATGAAGCCCACGACATCACCCTCCTCTGTTCAGCTAAGTACCAGTAGGCGTTGCGATGGTACCACAACCGATGGGTACGGGGTCAAGCCTTCAACGTCGGGGACCTCGTTTTCCGCCTTGTGCAGAGCAACAAGGACCGCCACAAACTCTCACCACCCTAGGAGGGGCCCTACGTCATCGCAGAAGTACTTCGCCCAGGCGCCTACAGGTTGAAAACCATCAACGGCGAGGTCTTCACCAACGCCAGGAACATTGAGCAGCTACGTCGTTTTTACCCTTAAATAAACGCATACTCTTCCTTATCGGTTTTTGTCATTACAAAACCCCGATCCTTTGTGGCTTCTGACCCCTGCAAATTGCGAGGGGTCAGACCTCACTTGGGGGCTAACATGAGTGATATAAATAGTACGCTTGCAAAAACTTCCTGTGCTATATTTGCAAACGTTCTCTAAGTTCTCCGATTCTTCTCGTAAAAAAGTCCTAAGGACTAAGATTTCGGGAACAAATTCCAAGTACAACTGGTAGGACTGCGGGAGACCCACGCCCTAGCGGCTGCGACCTCTTTGCTCACCAGCGCGATCAGAATTATTTCACCCACACTCCTAGTTTCTTATGGCTTAAACCATGGGAAGGGACGGAGGGCACAAAAACCTTTTTTACAGAAAGAGGTAGCTAAAGGGCCGTTTGCCATAACAAAAGATGAAAATTTGTTCATTTTTTGTACAAATTCACCACTTACAAAGTAATTTCATCACAAAAAGGACTAATATACTTGTAAATTCAGAGGACTATTTACTCGGGGGCTTCCCCACAAAATTATTTGATTACAGTCTCTGCCTAGCTTTACTACAAGTACTGCTGCGGCCGCCACGCCACGCTCTCCATCGGCAACGCCCGGGGCATGAGCACGGGCCAGTTCATCTACTGTGGCCACCGCGCCATGCCCTCTATCGACGACGTCCCACCGCTCCGCAGGGACCTCGAAGGCACCGTCATCTGCAATGTCGAGCTCCACGCCGACAACTGCAGCGCCTCCGCCGGGGCATCCGGGGACTACGCCATCATCGTCAGCCACAACCCCGATAGCGACGCCTCTGCCGAGGAATCCAGGAACTACGCCATCGTCGTCAGCCGCAACCCTAACAACGGCGTCAAGGCAAGAAACGCCTCCCGCCAAAGGAGGAACACAGCGAACGACGGCAAAGTCGACGACGTACGGCACCCTCCGGCGCTCCTTCCCCTTCGGTGGCAGCGACTCCTCAGCAAGGGCGCCTCGCACCATCTCATCTATGTTGAGTGACCTCCGACTTGACATCACGCTCCAGATTCACGAGCGGATCTGTGAGTGCTCTCTCCTCCTGGCATCACCCTCTCTTACTTTGGAACCGAGGCATTTAGTGGAAAGGAACGAGGAAAAGGGGTGGCGGCTCAGAGGTTGGCAAGAAGGTGGGACAAAAACTCTTCCCCCTCCCCCCTATTTAAAGAGGGGGCTCAGCAGCTGAGGAAAGTTGAAAGGTTCGGCCGAAAAGATCTCTGCCCTCCCTTATTCAATACAAATGCGAAGTCAATGCTGACAGGAATCTGAGGTGACGCGGCGGAAACGACGGGACGCGCTCTGATCGACGGGACGCCGCTTGGCAGGACCAGCGATGATCCAACAATGGAACCTCCATCCGGGGGAAAGCCCAACGGGCCTCCTGGGTCGATCGGTCGGCCCAGGCAAAACAACGAACGACCAGCCCTTCGACATCTGCCTTCTCAAGAAGGGTTCGGAGGGGTCCGTCTACAGAATTTCCCCCAAAGGAGAAGCTGTCAGGTCGCCCAAGTCAATCGAACGACTCAAACCAAACCCTGCATGAACACATTTGGTAAGAGCTTTCCGTCACTCATACCGCCAAAGTAAACATTACCGACTCCGCCTTCATTTCGATTAAATTATACATTCAAACATTACATATGCAAAACGTTGCATCCCAACGCTTCGTGTCGCGTCATGAAATGGCCGCCACCTCATTTGATATAGGTGGCAGTAGGCTGAGGTTTGAAGGCTAGCCCGCGAAGGGCTCGAGGCTGCCTCGTGCCAAACAAGAGCCAAGGAGAAATAACTGAGACGAGCCCCAGCGGCCTTGCCCGACCCCGCTCAGAAATGGACAAGGACGTCTCAACCTTTTCTTGTTCGATTCTAACCCCGAGCCAAACCCACAGAATCTCCATCGAGGAGAGGCCATCAGGCCCCCTAAGCCTATCGAACGGCTTAGGCATCTGCCGGGAGGCGGGTTAAGAAGTTGTGGAGTGCCACCAGAGGGCTCTACCGACCCCATCAGCAAATGATGGACCTAGATTCCACACGAACGTACCCGTTAGTGAGCTCATTGAGCGCAACACTCGAGCCGTCGAGGCAAGTGTCGTTTACTCAGCCCCTCCGATTGCAAAAATCGAGGACGGGGTAACACGCAAATTACGGCCGACCCCTATCAGACCCTGACAAGGCCTAGGGGCTCAAGCCGCTCAATACAGGGACACAGGTTCGAAGGCCCTCCCTTGCCGAGCCCATAGAGTCCCCATTTGTGGATTTCTGTTGGAAGACAGGGCGGGGAATATGGCAACGCCGTTCAAGGACTTCGTCGACCCCGTCATTAAAACCATAGAATGGGATTCCATCTGAACATTCCGGTCTCTAGTAACACCTGACCCCAGCAAATGTAGGGGGTCGGACCTTACTCGGGGGCTGGTTAAGGTACGGCTACCTCCCTTCCTTTTTTCGAAACAATCTCCTCGCATCAAGACCAGCGGCAAGATTCGAGGGAACAGATTGGTAAGATCGCAAAAAACCAAACAAAACGAAATTACGAAGCAAAATCACGAAACTGTGTCTAGACTCAAAAATACCGACACTTGTTCACATATTACATATAAGTTGTGCTCAAAATTATTCAACTAACTACTCCCGTGAAGGGAGAACCATCTCTTTCAGATTATCCACCAGGTTTTTCGCAAGGGGAGCCACCACCTTCTCAATTGCCTCCAGCTCATCATCCTCATAAGTAGGCGGGAAACCTTCGCTCATCACCTTCAGGTTGATCTCCTTCTCGTAATGAGCATGGGCGACGGTGAAGGCCTGGGAGATCCCGGCATGAAAAGCACTCTCCTCAAGCTGGCCCACCCGAGCTGTGATACTAGCGGCACGGGTCGCAAGCGAGCTGGTCCCCTCCTCTTATGCCACCTGCAGGTTGTCGCAGACCGCTAGAACGGCGAGGGACATGCGATCATATTCATCACCTTCAGCTTGAAGAAGTCGCCGCGCCTCGGCAAGATCGGTGCGCAAACCGGTAGAAACTTCCTCGGCATCTAACCGTCGGGTCACGTCGACTCCAAGATCCGTCTGGCGTGCCTTGGCCTCCCAGCACGCTTCGTCATGCTCTCGGGTCGTCCGCTCGATCACTGCGGCATCCTAGTTCGCCTTCTCCTGCAACGTCGTGGACCTCTCCTCAGCCTTCAGCTTGAGGTCCCGCTCTGTCTGTAGCTCCGCTAGGAGCTCGCTGGCTTTCTCACCAGCCGCGGCATTCTTCTACAACAGCTCGTCTCGCTCCTTTCGGAGCCTGGCGATTTCCTCCCCATCTAGCTTTGTCCTCGCCGACAAGTCCTCAAACATCCCGTGGGCATCCTCCGTGTCCTGATGTGCCTAGACCTCCCGCTACTGGGCAACAGCAAGCTGTGCACCCACATCTCCTCGTAGCCGGGCCTCCTCGACAAGGCGATCCCATTCCGCCTTCTGTTCGTGGAGGAACTGGGATTTGTTCCGACTGCGAGCAACAATGACCTAAAAAGAAAACCGGTGTCAAAAACACAAAAATACTTGGAAAACGAGGAAAACGAGGAAGAACGAGCAAATACCTGGCTAGTAGGAACGACAATTTCATGCAGGGCCCCTCTGACCTGGTCCAGGGCATTCATCATTGTCGAAAGCCCGAAGTCGAGACTTTCCAGCTCCATGCTCTCAGAATGGTCGTCGAGCATAAAAAGGGCCGACGTTGGGTCCTGAGCATTCATCCACTGAAGTGGTAGCTCGCCCCACGCAGGGGAATGGCTGCCTCCCGACAAAGGGGCTAGAGGCGACTCCCTCTGGGTCCTCCGCACCACCGCCATGACACCCGAGGGCCCTCCGACCGGATCCTCCTCCATCTGGGTCGCTGCGAGCGCCACGGGCGGATCCACCTGGGCCCCCGGTGGCACGGACTGCACTACGCCCTCGAACACCACCGTGGCTACGCTCGGCTGACCCTGGCTTGGTGTGGTCACGACCACCTCAGCCGGCGATATGCGTCCCTCGGCCGGCTGTACCACACCCGCCACGGAGGATGCCGCCTGCTCGGCAACCACCGAGGGCGCGAGCGCCACCACAGGCACCGTTGGATCAGCCAACATGGCTCCAACATCGGCACTACTCCTGCCCGAAACAGGGGTGATGCCGGGCAACGCCATCTGTCCCGCCTGAATGGCGAGGCTCTTCTTGGGCGCCAGCCCCAGGGAGTGGCCCGTCCGCAAGAACCTACACAAAGGTAAAAGCCATTAGGTCAAAATAGAAAGGGAAAAAGGATGAAAATAAGGGAATCAGCGGCTTACACTGACGCCTTCGCCCGACGGAAGTGTTTTGGGGATGGATCCCCAGATCCTTGCCCCGACTTGTCTAGGTGGGACCATTTCGAGCCTGCCCCCTACTCTGAGGCAGAGGGGCTCATCCCCACCATCTCATGAGGCGCGGCACCAGAGCCGCTCCCGTCCACCGTCTCATGGGGCGTGGCACCAGAGCCACTCCCCTCCACCATCACCTCAGGGTCGGCAGCGGTAGGCCCGCCTTCCCCCATCCACCGATCCTCGACCGGCACGCCGTGCGAAGCGGTAGACCCTCTAGCCTCTACCGACCTCACCGACTCACTTCCCTCCGCGTGGAACGGGAAGGGTCCCTGCACGGATGGGTGGGCACTTGTCAGCGTGTCCTCGTCCCCCAGGACATCCCGATCCACATCAACAGCTACCTCGTCGTCATCATCATCATCATCGTCGTCATCATCACTGCTCATGTCCTCTCCCCGATCCCGTGCTTCCTGCTTTAGTCGTCTCTTCTCCTTCATCTGCTCCCTTGCCTTCTTGTCCCACTCGGCCGCGAGGCGATTTGCCACCACCAGGGCCTTGTTCCTTGGCAGCAGAACCGAACTATCTTTGAAGACTACCCCCCGGCTGGTCCCAACGTCGCAAAAGCGAGTATAAAAAATATGGAGATTCAGGAAAAAGAAAGAGCACGGGAGAAGAAGGCTTACGAATTCGAAGAACCCAGGTTCTAGCCACATTGGGGGATGTCCGAGCACCGGATACACAATGTCGAGGACGCCACCTGCGGAATCCTTCATCGGCTCTATTGCCTCCTTAATGCGCTGCGCCACTTCCGAGAAAGGGAGCGCCTCATCAACAAGCACCGTCCCCTCAAACGACATCCCAGGCATCATCTGATGCAGGGGAAGCGCGCGCGCCATCAGCGGTGCCACCCTCCTCGCATGATAGGCTTGGAGGGCGGAAAGAAGGTCGGAAAGGTGCTTTTTGTCTTTGAGCTAGACGCCCCAAGTCCATGACTCCAGGGCCTCTTCAATGAGGTGCCCGATGTACCTCGGCAGGGTGGCACTCACATCATCCCTGACATAAAACCACTACGAGTGCCATCCCTTGTTAGAGGTCGCCAGATGCATGAGCGGGTAACCCCTCGACCGGGTATGGCACAGATGAACGCTGGCACATCCCATCGGCACATTCACCTCCTTCCCCCCGATCCGCCTCTTCGACAAACTAACGGCAAAGAAGTGTCGCCACAGATCAAAATGAGGATCAATCCCCAGGAAACCCTTGCACAGGGCAACAAATGCCGCCATGTGTTGAATCCCATTGGGAGTTAGATGCTGTAGCTCCACCTCATAATAATCCAGCAGCCCCCGAAGGAATCTATGCGCGGGTACCGCAAATCCCCGCTCATGGAAGATGGCGAAAGACACGACATACCCTTCGGGCGGCGCCGACTCACCCTTGTCACCAGGTAGCAGCCACTCCTAGATGGTGGATAGTGGACGGAGAAGGCCATGGCGGATGAGGCCCTCCAAACGCCAAGAGGTGATGTTAGATCTACCCCACAACTCCATTGAAATGATTAGGGAGAAAGGTGGGTGCGAACTCGACGGCGGCTATGAGGCAGGCTCAAGCTTGATGGCGGCTACAACATAGATGTAAGCCGGTCGATGATGGCGGTGCGGGCGCTGGAGGCTAGGGCGATTGGTGGCGGATCTTTCAGACGCAAAGGCAAAGGGGCGAAATACGGAACCTTAGGGGCGAACCCCGTGGTTTTATAGGGGCGACGGACGCGAGAAGGGCAACCGTCCGCCTCGATCTTCAGGCCTGCCACGCGCACCACCGCGTCACATCACGGGACACGCGCCCACAGTCCCCATCCTTTCCCACCAAAAATCACTGTGGACGGTTCGCCCTCCCTAGGAGAATCTGGACTCTCTTCCCACCTGGGGAACGTAGGTCACGAAGATTTTCTCTTTGGCCCACGTAGGGCCCAGAAGCTCAGTGGCCGGCCCAACTGAGGACGGGTTCATGAACGATCCGAAATCAAGGGCGCAAGCATTACTGGGGTCTCGATCCACGGTCAAGCCCCAGTTAGGTCAGCCCTGAATGAGATCCCCGTGAACGGGATACCATGACCCCTTCAACAAAATGTCCAGTTGTTAACACTGGATTTTGGTCAATTATGGAAGATGACAGGTAGACCCACATGCGGGAAGAAGAGTATTCGGCAAACAACGCAAGCGGTCGGCTAAATGCTTGTGCGGTCGGTTATTCTGGAAGGCGGTAACTCTATTCGGGAAAACAGAAGATGGCAGGCAAAACCGATCGGAAAGATGAGAGTTTGTGTTAATAAAGGAATCTATAAGTTTAGGGTAAAGAGTCGTAAGTTTCCAAGTTTGTTTAGAAGTTCCTTTGTAAATCGTAGTTCTTTGGGACTCACATTTTGTCTAGGGTATAAATATTGACCCTCGACCATTGTAATGGAGGTTCACAACCAAATCAATACAACCGGCCCCGTGCCTACCTTCGAGTCCTTTTGTCGTGTCGTCGAGTTCTTCGAGAGGAGTCATCGATCCGTCGACCTCCGTAAGTTCCGACAACCTTGTTATCATGTCTAGTATCATGCGGTGGATTTAGACGTGATGCAAGTAGTCTTGTTTGTTTTCAATGATCGTGCGGCGGATCTTTGCTTGACAATCAAGAAGTCTTTGCTTATACTTTGTTTATGAGTAGATACCGTGCGGCAGGCGTTTGCTCAATATGCTTAGTGGAAGCAAGACAGTTATCGGCTCTATTAGATTACGGCAAAATCTAAATAGATTCATCAAGTTATCCTGTGTTGCATGTTTCAAATATTTTATATATTTGTAACACACTTTTGCCCGATCTAGATTGATATTGTTCGGCCCTCTTCTGTGGTTTTATTCGAGCTTCAATGATCATTACTTTCATAATACCTTTGCAAATAGATAACATGCTCGTAATGGCTGAATTATTTTAATCTAGATTGTCACATGTTGTGGGTTCATGCATGTTAATCACGTTTAAGCTTTTGACGAAACTAGGTGTCGTGCGGCAGACGCAGGTTTTAGATTGGCTTAATCGTGTTTATCTACACGTTCCTTCTTCATGGACCCCAACTCGGCTGGATTGCTGAGCTTGGATATGCATTAACGCATAATCAATTTCACTTGCTCAAACATGTCTTCTCATGCATATGCATTCGGCAATCGGATCTTTATGCATGTCCATCCTACGATTAGCCGAATGATTTATAAACTTGTTGGCAGACGGCTTCCTATAGCTGTATGTCGTTGTAAGTGGCTTCAGGGCCGTATATACGGAACTGTCTGGTCTCACCCGACATGTTCCGGTTTGACAGTTAACTGTTTTATCCCTTGTCAGTTTCTTTCAGGTCAAACTGACTGGCACGTTCCGGATCACAAAGCACCCGGGCACCCGATTGAAGCTACGCTTTTCGGCTTGCTGTGTGTGCGGCACAGTGCGTCACATTTTGTGTCAACACACTTTTTGGCACGCCCGGTGGGACCATCTGCTAGTTCAAGATGGCATCTGAGATCAACAATGATCATGTTCTGGATGTAAGCATGGCAGAATTGCCAGATAATTACAAGGAGTTAGTGCTACAAGCATGTGAGCAATACCAACGGAAGTGCTTGATGTCTTTTTCCAAAAACAAGAGCAATAAAGTATTTCAAAAGCAGTCAATGCCAAGAGTTCTTCTTCCGCATCAAACTGATTACACTGAAGAGGAGGATGCTCAGAAGATGGCAGCCCTGGTTTATAAAGCTATGGGAGAAACCATGACAAACCATCACACAGCTTTTCTGAATACCTTTCGGGCAATCATGATCAGTACTTTTGGCCCAATGATTGATAAATACTTCGAGGAAAATGTTGGACCACTCAGTGGGCCGACGCTTTTCAATGTTCCAAAGCATCAAGAGAAGCCTGTTGGAAAAGAAGTAGCGTCGCCTTCAAATATAGGTGGATTGACTCACACTGAAAAGCAATCACATCCCACCTATGGCCAGGTGACATTTGGTACCACAGGAGAAGTGCCACTTTCAGCTTATAGAGTTTCTCCAGCATCAAACAGATTGCAGAAGAATATGTATGGAGATGGATATCAAGAATTTACTGATTACAGTGCTATCAATGCTATGCCAAATCCAGGGTATAGAAGTGTTTCAGGATTGCCTTCTGGAGTGCAAGTACAAGGAAATCAGGATCCAGGCATTGATGTTTTGATGCACAAGATGGCTGATATGATGCAAAATCAGTTCGGTTTGAAGCCAAAGAATCAATCCTATTCATACAAATCTCCTTATCCAGAATGGTACAACAGAGTGGCATTGCCTCCAAGGGTGAAGCCTCCAACAGATTTGACCAAGTTTTCTGGTCAAGATGATACTAGTACCATAGAGCATGTCAGTCGGTACTTAATGCAGCTTGGAGAAGCCGCTTCAGATGAAGCATGGAGGATTCGATATTTTCCTTTGTCTCTTACAGGACCGGCCTTCACGTGGTTCACGTCTCTACCAGCTCATTCCATTGGTACGTGGGCAGAACTAGAGCAGAAGTTTCATTCATATTTCTATACGGGTACTAATGAGAAGAAATTGGTTGATCTAATGAGTCTGAGGATGAGAACAAGTGAAACACCATTGGAGTATCTTCGCAGATTTAGAGAGACCAAGAATATGTGTTATTCTCTAAATTTACCAGATGATCAACTACCTGGAATTGCTATAGCAGGAATGTTGCCGAATATCAGAGAGAAGTTATTCGGTTTGGAGTTTGATGATCTCGGTCAACTTGCACAGCGTTTAGCAGCTATGAGTAATCAAGCCCAAGGGTTCAGGAGAGATAATCGCTTTCAGAAGAACAATGCCACTAATGAGGTGTATCAAGGCTTTCTGGATGAAGCGACTGAGTATATTGATGAAGATGAGATAGCTGCAGCTGAGTTAAATTGGGCAAAAGAACCCACTCAAGTTAGTCAACGCTGGTTGAAACAACAAAAGGGAACCTATGATTTTGATGTCACTAAAGCAGACAGACTTTTTGCATTGTTGATAAAAGAAGGACGCATCAAGCTACCAGAAGGACATCCTATGTTACGTCCTGAAGGAGTGAAAGACAAAAAATATTGTGGCTTTCATAACACTAATTCTCATTCTATCAATGATTGCCGAGTGTTCAGAATGCGAATCCAGAAAGCTATCCAAGAAGGACATTTGAGGTTTGATGGCAAGATGAAAATTGATGATCAGCCTTTTCCACAGAATATGATTTCTTTCTCTATGAATATGGTATCTGCCAATGATCTCAAAGGTAAAGGCAAGGTAAAAGTGTTGACTTCCGATAGAGCAAAGGAGAGTGGTGCTGTTGACCCGGATCGGCAAATCACCAGTAGGGAGCTGCAGCATCGAATTCGGTTTCAGAATAGCCGAACCGAGAAAGGTCAAACTTCCAAACCCAGAGTCACATCACGTATCTTGCTAAACAAGTGGCAGAGGGAACAAGAGAAGGAATACTGTAAGAAGCAATGGTTTATGGAAGAATGCCGAAGGTATGAAGAAGAAGTATACCGAAGGGAACAAGAAGAATACATGACAGAACAGGAGCAGTCTCATTGGGGTTGTTCGTTCTTTAGGCATTGTTGGAATGAAGGTTTGAGGTTGCCTGCAAGAAATAATTGTCCAGAGTGTAGTGCTCAGTACTCCGAGTATAGACAATCTCGAGTCAACCGCCGTCCCATCTATGAAAGACTTGGAACGAAGGTTCCTGAAGATGATCGGCGCTTAAAAATAGATGGCTTTGAGAGTCAGCAAAGGAAAAGAGTTGCAGGTTCAGGTTGGATTCATGATAGAGTGCATGATGAAGAAGCTGACTTCTGTAAATACGTATGGCAAAAAGGACAGTGGTGCCCTCCAGGCCTGAGGAAAAGCCAGAAAAGAAGAGTACAACGATTGAGGAATAGGGAGTTGGAACAAGAAGTTACCGAAACAAAGCAAATTTGGCGTCCTAAAAAGAAGCCTGATGGGCGTGGTCTTTTGGCTAACGCTTGCATGGCTTTCTTCCTCCCATCAGAGTTTATAGCTCCCGAAAGCCAAGATGTCCAAGAAGAGGTGTACTCCGATTTTGATGAAAATGAATGTCAGGATTTGATGGCTCAGCTTGTATTAACACAGCAGGCTGTTTTTGATAAACCAATCAAGAATCGTCACTTGAGGCCACTCTATTTAAAGGGATATGTCGATGGCAAGCCTTTAACTAAGATGTTTGTTGATGGAGGGGCTGCTATCAATATCATGCCTTATACTACCTTCAGGAAACTTGGGATGACTAATGAAGAATTATTGAAAACTGACATGGTGCTTAGGGACTTTGCTGGCAATCCTTCCGATACCCGAGGTGCTATCCATGTCGAGCTGACTATTGGGTCAAAAACTTTGATTACTACCTTTTTTGTCATTGATGGCAAGGGGGCATATAGTCTACTCTTGGGCAGAGATTGGATCCATGCTAATTGTTGCATTCCTTCAACTATGCATCAAATTCTCATTCAGTGGATTGGAGATGATGTTGAAGTTGTACATGCTGATAATTCGGTAAGTGTTGCTGCCACAGAATCTACCTATTGGGAATATGAGGGCGTCGATTGTTTCTCTGGAAAAGTGTGGAAAGAAGGTCCTGTAAATGTTTTCAGCGAAGGCCAACAGCCGATCCAAGCAGTCGGCTCTCATAGCAATTTTTAATGGAAAATCCCGTCGATGGCAACAAAGGAAAGTTGGGGCGTGGTTTTATGTCGGCTGATAAGTTGGAAGAAATCAATGTTGGTGAGGATTCTAAGCCAAGGCCGATGTATATTAGTGCAAAGTTAGACCCAGAATATAAGTCAAAGTTGATAGATTTGTTGAAAGAGTTTAAAGACTGTTTTGCTTGGGATTACACGGAAATGCCTGGGTTGGATCGTTCCATTGTTGAGCATCGATTACCCATTAAACCTGGATTTCGTCCTTACAAACAACCTCCACGGAAGATATACAAAGAGGAGGTATTGGCCGATGTAAAGAAGGAAGTTGAAAGATTAATAGAAGCAAACTTTATTCGGCCATGCAAATATGCAGAATGGATTTCAAATATAGTACCGGTATACAAGAAAAATGGAAAAATGAGAGTTTGTATAGATTTCAGAAATCTTAATAAAGCAACTCCCATGGATGGTTACCCAATGCCAGTTGCCGATTTACTAGTAGATGCATCGGCAGGATATGAAGTCATTAGTTTTATGGATGGTAATGCTGGCTATAATCAAATTTTTATGGCAATAGAGGATATTTCTAAAACAGCTTTCAGATGTCCTGGTCATATTGGTTTGTTTGAATGGATAGTCATGACGTTTGGATTAAAGAATGCCGGTGCAACTTATCAAAGAGCTATGAATTATATTTTTCATGAGCTGATCGGCAAGATTGTAGAAATCTACATCGATGATGTAGTAGTCAAATCTAGAAATCATGAAAGACATTTAGCCGATTTAAGAAAGACTCTGGAGTGCACAAGAAAGCATGGCTTGAAGATGAATCCAAACAAATGTGCCTTTGGAGTTTCGGCTGGTGAGTTTTTGGGATTTTTAGTTCATAAAGGAGGAATTGAAGTTGGGAAAAAGAGCATGGAAGCAATAGACAAAGTTGTGCCGCCAACTAATCTCACAGAATTGCAATCATTGTTAGGCAAAATCAACTTTGTAAGAAGATTCATATCCAATTTATCAGAAAGAGTTTTACCCTTTTCCCCTTTATTGAAGCTCAAGAAAGATCAAAAATTTGTATGGGGTGACATACAACAAAAGGCTTTTGATGAAATCAAACAATATATGAAAGCACCACCTGTGCTGGTACCTCCACAACTTAACAAGCCTTTTAAGTTGTATGTGGTGGCCGACAGCCTAACAATAGGATCGGCCCTTATGCAAGAGTTTGAAGGAAAAGAAAGAGTCATAGCTTATCTTAGCCGAAAACTGCTAGACCCGGAAACCAGGTATTCGGCTATAGAAAAACTTTGCTTGAGCGTGTATTATTCATGTATCAAATCTCGGCACTATTTGTTGAATGCCGAATGCGTGGTAGTTTCTGGTTTTGATGTGATCAAACATATGCTATCAATGCCAATTTTGAATGGAAGAATTGGCAAATGGATTTTAGCACTGTCAGAATTTAATTTGAGCTACGAATCGGCTAAGGCGGTAAAGGGTCAAATTATTGCCGATTTTATTACCCAACATCGGGATCTTTCTGTTGAGGCGATAAGCATTGTGCCTTGGGCCTTGTTCTTCGATGGATCATCTTGTAACAAAGGTGGTGGTGCTGGTATTCTCTTGATTTCCCCACAAGGAAAGACTTTTGAGTATGCGGTTCCTATTGACTTTCATGTTACTAATAATCAGGCAGAGTATGAAGCGTTGCTTAGAGGGCTTCGGCTTCTTATAGAAGTAAAGGCCGATGCTGTTGAAATCTTTGGAGATTCTGAGTTGGTGATTAATCAACTGAATGGTCAGTATGAATGCAAGAACAATGTATTAAGAGAATATTATGAGGAGTGTAGAGAACTTTTGAAGAATTTTCTGGTAGTGACCTTGCATCATATCCCTAGAGAGTGCAATGAAGAAGCAAATAAGTTAGCTCAAGCTGCTTCTGGATATCGAGAGAGTCTGGAAATTTTTGCTATAGAAGAAGATGTTTTAAGTACTGATCAAGTAGATAGTGATTGGAGATACGAAATTACCAATTATCTGAAAGATCCATCTCAAAAGGTTTCCCGAAAACTCAGGTATAAAGCTCTCAAATTTGTGTTTCTTGATAATCAGTTATATTACAAGTCTATCGATGGAGTATTGCTCAAATGTTTAAGTCAAGAAGAGGCCAAGAAAGTGATGTATGAAGTTCATGAAGGATTGTGTGGTGCACATCAGTCGGCTTATCGGATGAAGTGGATAATTAGGAGAACTGGTTATTTTTGGCCAACTATGCTGGAAGATTGTTTTGAATATTACAAAGGGTGTCACAATTGTCAAAAATTCGGCAATATTCAAAAAGTTCCAGCGTCTGCTATGAATCCTATAATCAAGCCTTGGCCGTTCAGAGGATGGGGTATGGATTTAATTGGTCAGATCAATCCTCCTTCTAGTAAGGGACACAAATTTGTACTCTTGGCCACGGATTATTTCACCAAGTGGGTTGAGGCCATTCCTTTGAAGAAGGTAACGTCAGAGAATATGATCAGTTTTGTTAAGGAACATATAGTTCACAGATTCGGGATTCCTCAGACTATAACAACTGATCAAGGAACTCAGTTTACTTCTTCAGAATTCTGTGACTTTGCCAAAAGTATGGGGGTTAAGTTATATAATTCTTCTCCTTATTATGCACAAGCTAATGGTCAGGCAGAAGCATCAAATAAGATTATGATTAAAATTATCCAAAAGAAGATTGATGAAAAACCAAGGAAATGGCACTTGGTTCTTAATGAAGCATTGTGGGCTTACCGAATGGCTTGTCATGGGTCCACTCAAACATCTCCCTATGAACTGGTTTATGGACATCATGCTGTGTTACCATGGGAATTACGGTCAGGATCAAGGCGAGTTATTTTACAGAAAGAATTGGCAAAAGAAGATTATAAGAATCTGATGATGGATGAATTGGAAGATTTACATTTAATTCGTCTCAAGGCATTGGAAAATATTGAGAAAAACAAAATACGCGTTGCCAGGTATTATAACAAAAAGGTTAGGCTGAAACAATTCGCAGAAGGAGATTTGGTTTGGAAAACTATATTGCCAGTTGGGACAAAGGATAGAGCATTCGGCAAATGGTCTCCAAATTGGGAAGGTCCTTTCCGAATTGTAGAATGTGTGCCTGGCAATGCATACATATTAAAGACTTTATTCGGAGAAGAGTTTACCAGAGCTATTAATGGAAGATTTCTTAAGAAATACTACCCCAGTGTTGAGGTTGGTTCATGAATGTAGATCAGAAAAACCGACAGAAAGAAAATCGCCTTTGGCCTAAAAGATCGGATACAAGACTGAAAAATAGCCGATATTGTTCATATCGCCTTTAGCCTAAAAATCAGATACGAGATTGGAAATAGCCGATATCGTTTATATCGCCTTTAGCACAAAATAGCCGATGCAGATTGCATCGCCTCTAGTGCAACAATGTTTATCTGAAACTGGGTTGTTTTCAGCATTTTTCTGACAGTCGCAAGTGGGATTTTATCGAAAAGAATCAAAGAAGTAAATATTATTCCAAAGGACGAGATTATTTATAAAAGTTCATCCTAATACAAATTACTCCTCAAACAACTTGTTGAGGACGGATTGGGGATTTGTGATTTCGGCAAGGGCAGCAGCATGATCGTCGTAGGCTTCCAGACGCTCATCGATGTCGTCGACTTCGTCCGGGCGTCCTCCAACGAAGCCAACTGGCTGGGAGGAGTAGTCCTCGTTGGTTTGGGAGGTCATTGCCGCCAGCCCGAGAGAAGCGCCGAGGTGCACACCTTGGATGACGGCCTGATCAATGCGGCCGTCCACAGCATCAAGGCGTGCCTCGGATGTCTCCCCCTGAGCATTCACCTTGTCGGCAATCTTGTTCGCCGCCATCTTCAAGCGGTCATTCTCCGCGGAAAGAGCTGAGCAGAAAAGAAGAAATGGGTCGGCAAGCAAAGGAAGCCAGGATGACAAAACTAAATGAGCATATCAAACCGGTGATGGCGTCGCAGAATTGTTTCCGCTGGTCCTCCCATTCGGCTTGATCAATGCCGAACTTCTTGGAGACATCGCCTAGCTCCTCCCGGGCTTCATCCCTCTCCTGGCGAAACTTGAGCGCCTCCTCGTGAGAGTATGGATGGTGTGCGTCTGCTGGCTCTGCCGAACCCCAAGGATTGGAGTGGTAAGAGCTTGAGGAGCTGGAAGACCCGGAGGAGCCGGATGACGGAGTTCCCGGTTGAGCTGCCGTTACTGGAGGAAGGAGATGGTATTGGCTGGAGCTGATGACCCTTATCCTGATGAATGAGGAAGAGGAAATCGAAATTAAGAAATGAACAAAGAAGTTGAAAAGGGGGCAAAAAGCCAAATCATACCCACGACGCCGGCAGCGCGATGCCCTGCTTCCTTCAGCTTCTCCGTCGGTAGGACGCTTGCCACGGTTGCCACTGTTCGTCATTTGCTTTGATGGAGGTTAGGGTTTCCTTCTGGAGTGAATCAGATGAAAGAAGTGGAAGAGGCGGATGTGAGAACGCTGAGGCAAAGATAGTGATGAAGACCAGTGGAAAGGTCTATTTATAAGCCGAAGCAAAAGATCGTGGCGGATTCCACGGGGTTGTGGGACGAGAATCCCGAACGGCGGAGTAGGTTTGTTCCCTTTCGGATGGGCCGTTACTGGATTGGGCCAGGCCTGAGTTAAGTCGAACGTCGCTTGAATATCTTCATGACTTATTGGAGCCAACATTGTTCGGCTATACCCTCGCAGTATTTGGATTGGATTCGTTCGGCTATCGGAAGAATGGAGACAATCGGTTACATTCTAATCGAGTAATTTAAGGGAAAGTGGCCGATTGCTTTTTTCCGAATGAATGAAAATAAGTGAACATAAAGTTGTTTAATCAAGGGAAAAGGGTATCACACTTAAAGTTTATTACAAGCCTAATGTCTACTGCTTCAGAAGATGATTGATTGCTTCTATGGCCTCGGTCCTGATTCGGCTAACATTATCTAGCACTTTTTGATCTTCATCTTCAGAACTCTGGATGCTGGATAACTTGTTTTTGATCTGCTGGTCTTCTTTGATGGTCGAAGCTATCTTTAGTGAAGTTGCTTCTATGTTCTTCGGCAGATTGATTATATGGGCCCTGTGAGACTGAATTTTGGCATTCAATTCAGCTAGTTGAGCTTCTAGTCTGATTTTTTCATCCTCCATGGATCTCAGTTCAGGCTCCAAGGTTGCCAAAGAATTTCTCGTAGTCTGGATATGAGAGTGAAGATCTTTAATCTCCAGTTTTTTCAAAGATCTATCCTTCTGCAGAGCGGCCCTCGAAGATATGTTCTTGGTTGCCCTTCTCACCATAGCAAAGTGATCATCAAGATGGGCTGCAGGTTCTAGGGGAGCTTTGAGAGTAGAAGGGATATCTTGATCAATGAGTTCGAGGAGGTCTTTTATCTGGTCTGCATCCTGAACCAGACTAATGGTATCCTTATTCAGTAGAATGATCACTTCTTTTAGCCGAGCCTGATTCTCCAGTGACAAAGTTTGATGAGAAGTGATCTCTTCACCTTTCTCAATAATGTAGTCCTCAATAGAAAAGGAGTAACTGGTGGTCAGTTTAGTGATGTCCTTCTAGACAAAGAGAAAGAAAGAAGGTGTTAGCCGATTGGGTAATTTTGCTAAAATATAGTATGAGACAAGGCATTACCTGTTGAGCTGATTGGTCATCAGGATGAGTTATACCCTGGCTTGCTGGAGGACTTGATTGAAGGTTCAGAAGAGACGGATCTGGAGATTGATCAGGAGAAGTTTCCCTTGCCAGTTCATCTAAGATCTCATCTATTTTCAGTAAAGTAAATGATAATGTGCATAAGGGATAGATGTTGTTAAAAAGAAAGGAAAAGAGAATTGGGTGAACAATGTTACCTATAGTATCATCAGGTTTATGGGCCTTTAAATCTTCAGCCTCATGAGTCTCTGAAATTTCTCTATCATGAATTTCTTCATCTTCAGTAGAGACTTCAGGGGTTGGTTCTGCAAGTGCTGAGGTATTGCCCAGTGTGGGAATTTCAACTTGTGGCTGCAATGGAAGTAATGGATATAAAGGTAGTCAGGCTTACTACTAAGTGAAATTGTTGACCTGATAAGAAAAATAAAAGATTCATACCTTAGGAGGTAATCTGGCTTTCTTGGTCCTTGGTTTCTTGGGTAAGAGGAAACTTTCAGGTGTTTTCCTTTTGCTTTTTCCTCTTGAAGATGCAGCAGCTGAAGTAGTAGGAGTTTTCATGAATATCTTTAAAGGTGCTGAATCCAAAGTTACAGGAGTTTTCATGAATTCCTTTAAGTCTGGAGCATCAAACCCCAGAGCAGGTTTGGGACCAGCCGGATAGTACTGAATTGCTTTGGCAGGGGGAGTAAACTCGAGATCCTGTGCATGACCAGATGTTAAAATAAGAAGTGGATTCAAGAGTAAGAAATGATGAGCATAATAAAATTACCTCACTGTCAGAGGCAAAATCGGGTTGTAAGTTTTTGCATAAAGAATGAACTGACATATTGAAGATATGAGCATGCCATTCTTGCCACCAAGAGACAAAGGAGGGATGAGCAGCATCTATTAGCCCAAATGGAGATGGTTCATATATTGGTAATTCCCATCCTAATTCAAAGACCTTCTTGGCTTCCATTCCTTCTGTTATTACTTCCCTTGATTTTATGATTGTTGAGAAGAGGAATTTTGGAGGCAGTTGGCCGCATCCTAGTTGTCTGGCCACTATGTTTGGATAATAGAATTCATAGGTGGACTGTACTAATCTCCCATGATGAAATTCGGCTGGCAAAGTGCAAGGTTTGATAAAAGAGTTGAAAATCTCTGTGGATTCTTGGCCTGAGCAACCAATTTCATAGCTAAACTTGCAGGGTAGAGTCAGATCTTCATTTTCTCTGTAAGGAAACCAGAGCACATGGCCGAATCCTTTGAAAAATAGCTTGAAGAGATGACCAATGTCTATATCAATGCTTATAGATGCTGCTGCTTCCCCATAAGTCTGGCAAGCCTTAACCTTTGCTGTGCTGCCTTCAGCATAGTTAACTGAGGGGAAACTTAGGTTGAGGAGGCTCACAGGGGTTATCTGATGCATATATAGTTGGAGCCACATTTGAATTAGCCACCAGGGACCATTCACACAAGAAATTTCTCCACTTTGGCGCATCTGAAGGGTGATCTGATGCATCATATGATAAGCCGACCCTAAAAGATATTTGCCTAGTGGGATCTGGGTGCCTGCAGCTAAGTCTTCAGCCATTACCATGTGATTCAGGGTTGGTTCATTGGATTTTCCACAGAAGATGAATCTGCATAACCACATATTCATGAAAGCTTTCAACTCTTTGTCAGAAACGGTGCCGGATGCATTCATATAGTTCTGGATATGTTTGACCCATCCACATCCAGAACTGACGGCTCTTTGATTACTCTTGCTCTTGTACTTATGAGGATATACTGGCAATGACACATTCAAACCAGTCATCATGAATATGTCGGCTAGAGTGATGGTCATCATACCATGACCAAAGATAAAGGCATTGGTAGCGTCAGACCAAAAATGAGAAGCTGCTATCAGAAGGGAATCATTCCTGGGTGTCTCAGCTAAAGATAACTCCAGACAATGACTGATGTCCTGACTTTCCCAGTGGCTGCTGCTCCTCTCCAACATTCTCCTGTACCAGTTGCGCCATCCGGTAATTGGGGGAAATGGCCAATTCTTGAATGTGTTTGGCCATCGGTTTGGTGAAGTAATCCCAGACTTGAAAAGAATTCTTTGGGTTTCCTTCTCAATGATTTCAGAAGGGTCAGGATTTCCCATTGGGCCGAGGAAATAGGAATCGGGGTTGGCAGCATAAGGGATCAAAATCTGGCTCTTGTACTCCTTTAAAAGATGATTGAAATCAGAGGGGAGTAAATCAAAAGAGGAGCGGAAGGATGGGATGAAAGTTGCCGAATAGAAATAAAGTTTACCTCTGGAATTTCATCCTGGGTCGCCATTGAAGATTTGAAGGAGGTCCGAAGTTGCGCTGAAAGCTTGAATTTTTGGGCGGCGGCTGTGGTTTTGAACGGTGATGACCTAGGAGGATGAAAGAGCTTGTGGTCAATTTCAGAATAAAACAACTTTTATCCCGAAATTGAGGGGGCATGTGTTAACACTGGATTTTGGTCAATTATGGAAGATGACAGGTAGACCCACATGCGGGAAGAAGAGTATTCGGCAAACAACGCAAGCGGTCGGCTAAATGCTTGTGCGGTCGGTTATTCTGGAAGGCGGTAACTCTATTCGGGAAAACAGAAGATGGCAGGCAAAACCGATCGGAAAGATGAGAGTTTGTGTTAATAAAGGAATCTATAAGTTTAGGGTAAAGAGTCGTAAGTTTCCAAGTTTGTTTAGAAGTTCCTTTGTAAATCGTAGTTCTTTGGGACTCACATTTTGTCTAGGGTATAAATATTGACCCTCGACCATTGTAATGGAGGTTCACAACCAAATCAATACAACCGGCCCCGTGCCTACCTTCGAGTCCTTTTGTCGTGTCGTCGAGTTCTTCGAGAGGAGTCATCGATCCGTCGACCTCCGTAAGTTCCGACAACCTTGTTATCATGTCTAGTATCATGCGGTGGATTTAGACGTGATGCAAGTAGTCTTGTTTGTTTTCAATGATCGTGCGGCGGATCTTTGCTTGACAATCAAGAAGTCTTTGCTTATACTTTGTTTATGAGTAGATACCGTGCGGCAGGCGTTTGCTCAATATGCTTAGTGGAAGCAAGACAGTTATCGGCTCTATTAGATTACGGCAAAATCTAAATAGATTCATCAAGTTATCCTGTGTTGCATGTTTCAAATATTTTATATATTTGTAACACACTTTTGCCCGATCTAGATTGATATTGTTCGGCCCTCTTCTGTGGTTTTATTCGAGCTTCAATGATCATTACTTTCATAATACCTTTGCAAATAGATAACATGCTCGTAATGGCTGAATTATTTTAATCTAGATTGTCACATGTTGTGGGTTCATGCATGTTAATCACGTTTAAGCTTTTGACGAAACTAGGTGTCGTGCGGCAGACGCAGGTTTTAGATTGGCTTAATCGTGTTTATCTACACGTTCCTTCTTCATGGACCCCAACTCGGCTGGATTGCTGAGCTTGGATATGCATTAACGCATAATCAATTTCACTTGCTCAAACATGTCTTCTCATGCATATGCATTCGGCAATCGGATCTTTATGCATGTCCATCCTACGATTAGCCGAATGATTTATAAACTTGTTGGCAGACGGCTTCCTATAGCTGTATGTCGTTGTAAGTGGCTTCAGGGCCGTATATACGGAACTGTCTGGTCTCACCCGACATGTTCCGGTTTGACAGTTAACTGTTTTATCCCTTGTCAGTTTCTTTCAGGTCAAACTGACTGGCACGTTCCGGATCACAAAGCACCCGGGCACCCGATTGAAGCTACGCTTTTTGGCTTGCTGTGTGTGCGGCACAGTGCGTCACATTTTGTGTCAACACCAGTTGACGAAAAACTAAGTCCTTCAGCCTTGCCCATGAAGGGTCCGATACAACCCCCCGGGTGACCCTATGCGAATCACCCGGGGGCTCGAGGGCTACACCCATCGGGTGCGCTCGTGCACACCCTCTGGCAAAGTAACTCCGATGGAATCAAAGGCACCCCTAGGTGATTCTATTTGAATCACCTAGAGGCTCTGGGGCTACCGTCAGGGACCTAATACCAGGGTACCCCAGAAGGTGAAACCAATAACCATCGGACGTTAAAAACATCTAGATGGACAAGGGCGCCGCTATGCTCCTTGCCCAAATGATGGGAGTTTGGTTCCGCCTCGCCCGATACCTTTGGGACGGCCCCGCCTCGCCCGAGGGCTACTGGCTAGTCTCCGTCTCGCCCGACGCCATTGGGCCGGCCTCGCCTCGCCCGAGGGCTACTAGCTAGTCTCCGTCTCGCCTGACGCCTTTGGGTCGGCCTCGTCTCGCCTGAGGGCTGAGAGATAGACTCCGCCTCGCCCGACCCCCGAGGGGTGGACTCGGTCTCGCCCCAGGGATAAAGACTGGTTCCATCTAACCTGACAACTTCTCCTCAATTCCTCGTGATGATGAGTACAGGGCCAGACGAGACGTTCGGGTCAACCACGGCTTCAAGGACCATACCCTGCGCCCTGGCAGGAAAGGTACTGCCAAGGAACGATGGGACGGGTGCTTTAGACCCTTCCGGGTGCCGTAGAGATTGAAAAGTATCGCGAGTACGTGCTCCTCGACCTGTAGAGTTGTAGGCGCCGCCTTCAACTCTAGGACACGGGACCCGATGAAGATATACGACAACCGCTACGCTCCAGAAAGGGATTTGAGATCTTCACGAATGATGAATATACCGTCCCCACGCTATGGACCCAAGGGAGCGGCACCCGCTTCCCGACCCCTCGGGTCCACCAAATCAGAAGACCTTGCCCACGGCGCTACTCTGGACCCCGACCCCGCGTCCCTCCGACAGGGACTCATGGGAACCAGAAGGCGTGTGGAGCAAGGCTGGGGGAGGCTCATAAGTCAAAACCACTATGCTATAGCCCATACCCTACGTAGGGTAGCATTCTGTAACCGACCTAACATTCTACAGAGGCCTCAACAGTATTGTAGGCACTTATCATCCTTTCACGCCCATCAGAATGGGTAACCGGGCTAGGTTGACGTGAGCCACAAGGCTAGGTAGAGCACGCATCCTAAGCCCTCACCCTTGTAAAGCCATCCCCTTCATCTATAAAAGGGGAGCGGCTTCCTCCAAAAGGGGGGGACCGAAAATAATGCAACACACACACATAGTCAAGTGGCTGCCAAGCTCTTGGCTTCCTTTTGACCCTTCCACTAGAGACTTGGGACCTGTCCCTCTTTCGATCGTTTGTATCCCCTACTTTGAACCATTCACGGTGCTAATAACACGAGCAGCAACAAACTAGACGTAGGGATATTCGGCCCAAACCAGTATAAATCTTGTGTCCTTTAGCACACCATCTGAGCCTAACGCGCATTACTATAAATTTACTTGCCGGTGCTTGTACGAAACACCGACACTGTCATTGTACATCCATAGGGTATAACGCGTACAACCGAGTAGTGGCATCAACTGATAAAGAGGATGGAGCCCCTTGCCGAAGAGAACAAGAAACTCCAAGAGGCAATGAACCTATACGAGAAGAACATCTAGAGGGCCCGACGTGAGCGAGACCTTGCAGAGTCCAATTCGCGGGACCTGGAATATCAGAAGGGGGTTCTGTCCGAGCAGTTAGCAGCTGCAACAGAGTAGCTGTAGAGGAAATCTGATCATCTGGCAGCAGCATCCGAACAGCTATAGAAGAAAACCGAGCAGCTAGCCGTTGCATCAGAACAACTGAAAAATGCTTCCGACCAGTTGGAAAAGAAAAACCAGCAGCTGAAAAGCTTAGCCGATCAGAACACAGGTATGATTATCGGTGAATTTACTTCGTATTTGTTTGAACAACCATCTTTTGGGTGATAACTAATTTGCCTACAGAGCGAGATGCGGAGCTCGGCTAGCTTCGCAAGACCATCGAGCAAATCCAACAAGAGAAAGCAAAAGAGTCGGAGTGAGCAAACAAACTGGCCGAGGAGCTGAAAGGTGAATACCTCCTGGTTGAAATTACTGCTGAAGTATTTTTTTGATATGATGAAACATTGTAACTTTTGCAGGTTATCATCGTAAAGCCAAGGCATAATTCGATGTGCTGGTGCAGGAAGCCCAGGTCCAAAAAGACAACTTCAATGTTGTAGTTTCTGCAATAAAACCAGTGCTTGACTACGTCGACCTAGAAACGGCACCCCGACTTGACGGTAGCAGGCAAGGTTCAGATACCATCATCCAGAGGTGCAAGGCAGCATGGGAGAATTTCAAGATCTTCAACCGCGACGCCATTATGACCGTTGCTACTCATGTCCTTGCGGTTGTTCGGTCCCACTACCCAACCATCGACGTTCAGTCGATAGGGGGCGGTTTCGCCGAAGGACTGAGCGATGCGGAGACCTAGAAGCTGGAGGATGAGGTGGAGGATGCAGCGAAGAAATTGGCCGGCGACATAGATCTGTTTGGTGAGACGGATGGCAGTGACGTAGCCCAATGATCTACTTGGCTGATATCATCTGTAATTTCTGCGCAATGCAATTAGAACGCGCGAAAGCGCAAGAACACTTATATATACGATAAATGTTATAAAGTGCATGTGTATATAGTTAGATTATATTTCGGCAAAAAATCTTCGTAGTTATGACCATAAGATATTTATACGGAGTATAAGTAGAGTCCGAGCAGTTAGTTTGCTACTAACCCCCATGGCCTCAGCTAGCCCATAGTCCATGACGTTGAGCGTGGAGCCTGAGCACGTGTAGGAGGAACAGGCGTGACCAAGGAACCGCAGCCGACCACCCATAACGCAGAGCGCGGAGCCCGTAGCACGTGTAGGGAGAGATCAGAAACTGGGTCTTCTCTATAGAGAAAAAAGCAAAACGTATTGTTGACACCGTTTTTTGTACGTGATAATGATCGGAGTGGACTAATCGGCAAGGGGAAAGTTACTGTGTACTTTGATAGCCGATGAAAGCCAGCTTGTAAAGATGGTTGCCGATAGCTGGTGATGGTCAATGGAAAGGTTGGTTTAGACTCGGGCGTTGCCGATGAGGTTGGAGGTGTTATTGCCGATGCAACAGTGAGTATGACGATGAAGGAAGGCTTGAAGACTACTGCCGATGCAGCAGTGAGTATGCCGATGAAGGAAGGCTTGAAGACTACTGCCGATGCAGCAGTGAATATGCCGATGAAGGAAGACTTGAAGACTACTGCCGATGAAACAGGGGATATGCCGATGGGAAGGAAGATGGCGAGATTTTCATCGTAATTGAGGCGGACAGGGAAATAGATAGGAGTTGATTTCCTTTTCTATATTTGTTAGAGTATGGTTCATGTAAGAGTCACGTGTTTCCTTAGATATGGGCTTGGTGTCCTAGTTGTGTTCGGTTGTGTCTCTTTAGATCAGGGTATAAATATGGAGTAAGGGGCAATGTAAGAAAGGATCAATCAATAACAAAACCAACTTTTACTCCTATTTGCATCTACTTACTTTTCGGCGACTTCGTCAATTTGCATATTTTTCCTTTTTACGAGTTCTCATTGATTCGGCGAGCTGCATCGTTTTAGTGCGACCTTCGGCGATTCTCGAGTTCCGCGTGAGCACCTCTTGGCCGTGACTTCCGGGCGTATCGCTGTTGTCAGGACCAAAGTACTCGTATCTTCATCCTTGTCGATTAGCAGGTCAAATCGACTGGCACGCTTTGGATATCGATTCGGGTATTAGCCCTTTGTGTTTGCAGATTCACTTTTGCATCAACACATCTTTTGGCACGCTCGGTGGGACCATCAATCAATATGTTCAATCCCGAGATCGATTCAGGGAACATTATCGCAGTATCAGAAGAAGATCTCAAGGAAGAACAGAGGCAGGCTATGGAAAAGGCTGTAGAAGAATACAAGCAGCTTTGTCTGAGATCGTTTAGCTTGAACAAGAGTGGACAAGTCATCCAGAAGCAAGATTTGCCGTTGCCTCGGCAGGTTACCTTTGACTCCAATCCTGGTAAACTTCAAGAGATGGTTAATTCTGCAGTAAATCATGCTTTGATTAATCATTCCAATATGCTGTCCAATACTGTTCATAATGCTGTGGTTCGAACTCTCAAAGAAGGACAAGCGGCACCACATTACGTTGGGCCTGCCTATCATCAACCAGAGCCGGCATCTGTCAAAACTCCATCGGCTCCCTCGGCCGTTGTGGGTATAGAAGTTACTTCCCCTCCAGTATTGGCAGGCTTACCTAATATTCAATCTACACCGATACGATCAGATCAGGTACTACCAGGAGGGCGAGTTCAGCTTAATACAGATCTATCAGCATCAGCTATGTCAGGCCCTGTGTCTCAGAATAGCCAGATTCCTACTAATTGGTGGGGATATGGTATGCCTCCGGAGTCATCTGCTTTCAATCCTAGATTACCTCAAGTGTTTGATGTAGTAGGAAAAGCTCCTATACCATCGGCCGTTTCACCGATGGCTCAAGTGCCTCAATATGCCGCAACTACTTCTGTGCAACCAACTCTAGGAGGTTTCCAGATGCCTATGGTTCAAACACTCAATTCAAGTCCATCGGCGAGCTTACTGCCGATGCAGCAGAAAGCCCCTGCTATGAGTCAAACTGGGGTTCAGTTCATGCCTCAAACCGGTTATAATTATCCAACAATATCAGCAAATTACCAGCCATCGGTAAGTTTTGTACCGATGAGTTCTAATAATGATTGGTCAGGACAGTTACCTGTTCAACATACAGTTCAGCAAAATCAGCAGGTTGCAGGGATTCAACAAGGTCATATGCAAGCTGGTTTCCAGAATCAAGCATCGGCAGCTCAGCCGATGAATCCTTTCCAACAGGCTAATGGACCACAAGTAACAGCAAATATGCCGATTGCTGGAGATCGTGGGCCACAAAGATATGTGGAGGGATATCAGCAGGCACTTCCTGTAGAAATTCAACCAGTTCGTCAGCAGGAGGCTGATGCTTTTTGGGCCGATAAGATAGCAGAAATTATGAAGGATCAGTTTGGGATAAAGCCCAAGGTCAATACTTATTCTTATCGGACTCCATACCCTCCTGCATATGATTTAATTCCTCTCCCAAATCGGTACAAGGTACCAGATTTCACTAAATTCTCTGGGCAAGATGATACATCAACAATGGAACATATCAATCGCTTCATTATTCAATGTGGAGAGGCAGCTAACAGAGATGAATTAAGAGTTCGATTATTTTCATCATCTTTGTCTGGATCAGCATTTACATGGTTCATTTCATTACCACCAAATTCTATTATTACTTGGGTTGATCTAGAAAAACAATTTCATAAGTATTTCTTTGCTGGAATCCATGAAAAGAAGCTTACCGATTTAGTAAAATTGAGACAGCGTAATGATGAATCGGTAGAAAGCTTTGTGCAAAGGCTACGAGATGTAAAAAATAAGTGCTACAGCCTGGTGCTGGATGATCGGCAGCTTGCCGATCTGGCTTTCCAAGGATTATTGCCACATCTTAAAGACAGATATGCTTCTCAGGAGTTCGAAAGCCTCAGTCATCTTGTGCAAAGGATCTCTGATCAAGACACTAGGGTTTTTGAATCTAAAAAGAATTGGAGTAAAAAGGTATCATTTGTTGAAGAAGTAGGAGATTCTGACTCTGATGAAGAACCAGTCATCGGCTTAGCTGAGTGGGTTAAGAATAAAAAGCCGATATCATGTCCCTTTGGTCAAAAAGAGCCAGAAAAGTTTACCTTTGATATCACCAAGGCCGATAAAATATTTGATCTTCTGCTTCAAGAGGGCCAAATTAAGCTGTCACCTAATCATGTGATCCCATCGGCAGAAGAGTTGAAGAAAATCTTGTACTATAAATGGCACAATGCAACTTCACACAGTACAAATGAGTGCAAGGTGTTCAGGCAACAGTTACAATCGGCTATTGAATCTGGGAGAATTAAGTTTAGTACTTCCAAGGCCTAGAAGCCGATGAAAATTGATCAACACCCTTTTCCAGCAAATATGTTGGATGCCAAAGGAAAGACCAAGGTATTGACGTCAGAGGCTGCCGAGAAAAACGCGTCAGTGGACCCCCAACATCGGATAACTACCAATGATGCAAAAAGTAAGGGTTTGCTAGGAGAAAGCAGTAGTTCCAAAAATCCTCCTCGACCTGGCATTGTGATTACTCATCGAAGGCAGCAGGAGGGTTGGCGTCAACGTAATGACCGATATCGACAACAGCAAGAAGTGAGACGTCAGGAAGAATGGAATCGACATAAAGATCATTGGAGGTGTCCGTTTTTCATCCATTGCTGGGAAGAAGGTATTAAATTGCCAACTGTTGAAAATTGCCCTGAGTGTAATGGTTATTACGGGGTCAATCGCTCAGAAAGGAGGTTTCAACTTGGTAATCAGGGTTTGTCTATCAATGAGCCGATCAGAGGCAGAGCATCAGTGCATGATCGGCTGGGGGGCAGACTTAGTGTACATGAGAGGCTTGGTAAACGCGCTGGATATTTTCCAAGGAATCAAGAGGAGCTTGAGGAGATGGCAAACGCAAGAGTTCCCGATGAGGAAATATTCTACAGGGACCCTAATATACGTCGTGTAGAACCAACTAGGACTTGTTATCAGCCGGTTTGGAAAACCAAGTTTCCTCGATGGTGCCCAGAGGGTCTGACAAAGACGCAGAGAAGGAGGATGCAACGTGAGCGTCAGGAGGATTTATACCAAGAGGAAAATTCCTCCAATGAAAGGCCCGGTCATCAGCAGTGGCAGGTAAAACACAAAAATAAGGGTCCATCGGCAGAAGTTAATATGGTATTCATGTTGCCGATGGAGTTTTTAGCACTATCTGATAATGAGGAAGAAGTTGTTCTCTCTGATCAAGTAGCTCAGTTAACACTAGATCCAATGATGGCTGTTTTTGAGAAACCTACCGATGACGAGAGACAGCATCTTAAGGCTTTATTTGTGAAGGGCAGAGTTGATGGGCAGCCTGTGTCTAAGGTACTTATTGATGGAGGGGCTGCGATTAATATTATGCCTTACGTGATGTATCGGAAACTTGGTAAGGGAGATCAAGACTTGACCAAAACCGATATGATGTTGAAAGATTTTGAAGGCAATGTGTCACCGGCTAAAGGGGCAGTGTGCGTTGAATTGACCATCGGCAGCAAAACCTTGCCAACGACGTTCTTTGTTATCAACGGCAAGGGTGCATATAATCTGCTTCTAGGGAGGGATTGGATTCATGCTAATTGTTGTGTTCCTTCTACAATGCATCAATGCCTCGTATAGTGGATTGGGGATAAGATTGAGGTCGTCCCTGGTGATTCTTCTTATATCATCGCATCGGCAGAATCAGATACTTATGAGCGAACTAAATGCATATCAGGAGAAGCTTGGGAAAAAGAGTTCCTTAGAGTTGCTGATTATGAAATTCCACCGATCCAAGCAGTCGGTTCTGAAGAAGAGTTTTAATGGATAGGTTTGCCGATGATGGAAAATTAGGTCAAGGGTTCACATCGGCAGATGATTTAGTAGAAGTAGATATTGGTGATGGCGATAGGTCAAGACCTACTTTTATTAGTGCTAAGTTAGATTCCAGGTGTAAGCAGCGAATAACTGATTTGTTAAAAAAGTATAAAGATTGTTTTGCTTGGGATTATACTGAGATGCCTGGATTAGACCGATCAATAGTTGAACATCGGTTACCTATCAAATCTGGATTTCGGCCACATCAGCAGCCAGCGCGCCGATGCAACCCTAATGTACTTCCTGACATTAAGGCCGAAATAACTAAATTAATTGAAGCAAAGTTTATTCGGCAATGTCGATACGCAGAGTGGATATCTAATGTGGTTCCTGTTTATAAGAAAAATGGAAAACTTCGTGTCTGTATTGATTTCAGGAATCTCAACAAAGCCACACCGATGGATGGCTATCCAATGCCGATTGCTGATTTGTTGATTGATGCTGCGGCTGGACATCAAATTATCAGCTTCATGGATGGTAATGCAGGTTACAATCAAATATTCATGGCTGAAGAAGATATTCCCAAGACTGTTTTCAGATGTCCAGGTCATGTGGGGTTGTTTGAGTGGATAGTCAATTATAATACTCTTATGAAGGATGAGTTGGAAGATGTGGCGGGTCATCGGTTAAGGGCTTTAGTTAGTATCGAAGAAAATAAGAAAAGAATAGCCAGATGGTATGACAAGAAGGTGAAAATAAAGGAGTTTGCCGATGGAGATCTGGTTTGGAAATTGATTTTACCGATTGGGACTAAAAGTTCAAAGTTTGGAAAGTGGTCTCCTAATTGGGAAGGTCCATATCGGATAAATCAGTCTGTTCCTGGTAATGCATATATTTTAGAAACCCTCGAAGGGGTTGTGTTTCCCAGAGCGTTAAATGGAAAATATTTAAAGAAATATTACCCTAGTATCTGGATAGATGCATAAAAGTATAAGTGACGATAATAGTACTATCGGCTAGAATTATGCAAGGATGTCAATGTCTCATAAAGTGCCGATACAATAAATAAGATTACAAGTTCAACAAGGATTGGATAGCTAATATCGCACGCAGGCGAATCTGGTCGGCTTCCTCCATTTCTTTGATATCGTCATCGGCAGTACCCTCCATAGGCTTGAGTTTTTTCTTCATGGCCAAAGCTTTGCGAGCCTGGATATCTCTTTCTTGCTGAAGGGCTTTGACGGCATTGGGTAACTGGCTTTCTTCTTGTTGAGCATGAGTCAAGGCTGCATCGACTTCTTTCAATTCAGCCAATAGAGCCATCTTCCTTGCTGATAAATCCAAGATTTTCTGCTTAAGTTCAGCACCCGAAGTCTGCAAGTTGCCGATGCCCTTGTGCTTCTCATCGGCAATTTGTTTCAGTTGTAGCATCTCTTCTTTGAGCTGAGCTTGAGCTGCTCTATCGGCAATGCGCTGAGCAGCCCATTGATATTGCAGTTGGTGGCTTTCTAAATGAGCTGCTGGGAAGAGTACTTCTTCAACATCGGCAGGGACCTGGCCACGAATTGTTTTGAAAATTGCCTTTGCGGGGTCCGAGTCATCTACCAGTTGGGCGGTACTCTGCTGTAGCAAGTTCAGGAGGGCTTCCAACTTGGATTTAGTTTCTGCCGATATTGTTCCCAGTGCAAGGGAAGAACTTGTCTCCTCTACATCGTCGTCAGAAATATCAATGGCAAAGGAAAATAGGCTGTTCGGGGAATCTTGTTCCTGAGAGAGAGAAAAGGAGATCAGTTAAGGGTAAGTATGAGTATTGTAAATCAGCTAGGTTGATCGGTTTACCTGTTTCAAGGCAATTTCCTGTGCTTGACTGGAGGAAACAACCTGGAGTATGTCATGTGGGGGATTGGCTGAGCTTACCGATGGGATATCCTCTGTGACTTCATCGGTGGTTGGCTCTTGAGGTATGATAACCAATGACATTGGGGCAGATGTAGGGATCGGCATAGACCTTTGTCGTTTTGGCTGTGCTTCAGCATCTGTTAAAGCTTTGCGCTTTGCTTGGGCATCGGCAACGATTGGCTGGGGGGCATCGACACTTGTTGGTTGTGAAGCTTGGACATCTGGTACGTTTGCCGATGTACCCAATTGTTGCTGCAAAACAAGTGTAAGATATGATATTTAACAGATAAAATGTAAAGTCAAGAAGCTACCTCTGAAGGTTCATCGAAAGAAGTGGTGCTTGATATCGGCGGAATTGCCGATGACGATCCAGTAGCAGCTCTTACCCCCTGATGATTAAGGTTAATACAGTTTGTGATCGGCATAAGTAAAAATAAACAAGGTTGTTACCTTGAATGCCTTGACCAAGGTTGAAGCAGCAGCCGATGGAGTAGCCCTGGATGTAGCCAATTTGGACTTGGAAGTGATGGTCTTGGTACGAATCTTCTGGTGGGTCAAAGCGGCTAAGGTGGGAGCGTTGTAGCCGATCGGCGATGTTGGGGAACAGGCCGAAGATTGAAGGGTTTCCCACTTTTGCTCACCGATGGTGCTGGATTGTTAACCTGTTACAAGAGAATCAATTACTGATATATGAAGGGAAAAGCAGAAGGGAGTTAAAAGAAACTTACTGCGTCGTCAGGGATGGCATATTCAGGGTCGATCATGTGCCGATATGTGTGAGCAGAAGTTGCGAACAGTTGTTCTTTCCACTCTCGCCACCATTGCTTATATGACTCGGTGATGAAAGATATTGGTGTCCAGGTGGATATATCAACATCTGTAGTATCGGCATCGGGGGAGAGTTGTACTACCTTGTTCCAATCTGTTCCGCAGGTGATTGTTTCCCTGGGTTTGATCACATCGGCAAAGCAGAGTTTGATTGGCAGTTGCCCAAAAGCCAATTGGCGGGATACTGCCGATGGGTTGTAAAATTCATACGTAATGTTGGTGTTTTTCCCGCTGCCGAATGTGTTTACTGGAATTGCCTTGGGAGTGATGATAGCCATCATGAGCTTATTATCTTGATTCAGAGTGTCATCGGCAAAGTTGAAAAGAAGGGGGAATCTGTTTTCTTCGTCAATATAAGGCACCCAGGCCCTATGATCACGAGAAAGACCATTGTAGAAGCTTTGAAAGAATCTGCCGATTTGGTCTTCGTTGGCTTCTGTTCCAGGAAGGACAATTATGGCTTCACCAAAATTGAGGGGTGAGCGTGTTGCCGATTCATCATCCCCAAGCACATAGTCTTCAGCAATTTCTCGTGGGAATTGTTGAGCAAAAAAGTCCCATTGCAAACGTTTGTGCATATGGGCAT
This sequence comes from Miscanthus floridulus, assembly GCF_019320115.1. NCBI lineage: Eukaryota > Viridiplantae > Streptophyta > Magnoliopsida > Poales > Poaceae > Miscanthus > Miscanthus floridulus. Next base: position 224,772,477 of record NC_089587.1, on the reverse strand, counting down.
TCAGCCACATGTTGATAAACCACCACGGGCCTCCCAGGTTGCCGATGGGTTCGCCAAGCAAAAGTTTCTGAGACACTTGATGAAGAAGATGATAAGTGGAGCTCAGAAGGTATCGGCCAAGAGGAAACCTTACGCCATTAGCCAAAAGTTCAGCTGCAGGGAGGAAGGCGTTGGTTGGTCCTACTGATCGGCCACAGAAGATAAATTTTTCTAACCACATATTCAGGAATGTGGCATGTTCCCTCTGGTTAAGTGTCCCGGTCTTCTGGTATTCTTGAATGTATCCCGTCCAACCGCCGATGTTGCGGGTATTCACCCTATATTCAGACTTTCTACCATAGATGGAGCCTTCATCGGCAGTTGAAATGTCCAAGCCAGTAAGCATGTGGATATCGGCAAGGGTAGGAGTAGCTGGGCCATGTCCAAACATAAAAGTATTGGTCATGTCTGACCAGAAATAAGCAGCTGCAATTATCATTGATTCATTTTTCTGCATATCGGCAATAGATAGCCTAATGCATTGGTCTAACTTTCGTTCTGCCCAGTATACTTGCATCGATCTATTAACCCTCAAGTACCAATCTTTCCACCCTTTGGTGGTTTTGGGCCAAGATCGGAATGTGTCTTTCCACAAATTCAGAGAGAAATTTTGGGCTCTAAAGGGGATTCTGTTAACCTCTGCATTGATCAGATCGGTTGGATCTGGGTTGCCCATTGGTCCAAGGCATTGGACGTGCGGCTGATCGGTTGGGATAACTAATTTGTTGCACAGTTCCTAAGGTTATAGAATCCAGAGAATAGAAGAAAGGAAAAATCACCAACTGAATGAATTTGCAAAAAGATCAAAGTAAAAGGTAATGGAAGTGGAGCGAACCGCGGGGACGTCGAAGTTGATGGCCATTGTGTTGAGGAAGATGGAGGTACGAGCCGGGGACTTGAAGTTAGCGCCGGAGAAGAGTTCTTGTTGGTTAAGGTCGCGCAGTTGTTCGTCGGAGTCGCCGCCGGAGAGAGAGAATGCCAAGGATTGGAGGCTGAAGGTAGAAAATGAGGGTTCCGAAGAAATCTATTTATAAGCCGCCCGGAATAAGGGTATTTTGGACTTATCTCTATGTCGCGCGCATATAGGTCAAGGCGGTTCAGATGGATATGGTAACTGTTCGCGCGATAATCAGGGGATTGTACAGATGAGTTGATGACAAGTAATCATGACTTGGAAGAGATATCGATACAGAATATTTTAATTCTGAAAATGGCAGCATTATCATGTTAAGATCTTGCCGATGGGTTATTGTTTCGGTATCTTGACCATAATCAAGGCAAGAGTGGTTGGCGATTGTGCGATATTTACTGAAGTGCGTGAATCAAGATTAGATTTGATTGGATTTGATAACAAATCAAGTTTTGGCTTGGAGAATGAGTTACGGTAATCGGGCAAAGGCAAGCGTTATCTGGAATAAATTTCGGAGCATTAATGGTTTTATACTCCGAAATTGGGGGGCATGTGTTGACACCGTTTTTTGTACGTGATAATGATCGGAGTGGACTAATCGGCAAGGGGAAAGTTACTGTGTACTTTGATAGCCGATGAAAGCCAGCTTGTAAAGATGGTTGCCGATAGCTGGTGATGGTCAATGGAAAGGTTGGTTTAGACTCGGGCATTGCCGATGAGGTTGGAGGTGTTATTGCCGATGCAACAGTGAGTATGACGATGAAGGAAGGCTTGAAGACTACTGCCGATGCAGCAGTGAGTATGCCGATGAAGGAAGGCTTGAAGACTACTGCCGATGCAGCAGTGAATATGCCGATGAAGGAAGACTTGAAGACTACTGCCGATGAAACAGGGGATATGCCGATGGGAAGGAAGATGGCGAGATTTTCATCGTAATTGAGGCGGACAGGGAAATAGATAGGAGTTGATTTCCTTTTCTATATTTGTTAGAGTATGGTTCATGTAAGAGTCACGTGTTTCCTTAGATATGGGCTTGGTGTCCTAGTTGTGTTCGGTTGTGTCTCTTTAGATCAGGGTATAAATATGGAGTAAGGGGCAATGTAAGAAAGGATCAATCAATAACAAAACCAACTTTTACTCCTATTTGCATCTACTTACTTTTCGGCGACTTCGTCAATTTGCATATTTTTCCTTTTTACGAGTTCTCATTGATTCGGCGAGCTGCATCGTTTTAGTGCGACCTTCGGCGATTCTCGAGTTCCGCGTGAGCACCTCTTGGCCGTGACTTCCGGGCGTATCGCTGTTGTCAGGACCAAAGTACTCGTATCTTCATCCTTGTCGATTAGCAGGTCAAATCGACTGGCACGCTTTGGATATCGATTCGGGTATTAGCCCTTTGTGTTTGCAGATTCACTTTTGCATCAACACGTATGCTGCTCGGCAGTTATCGAAATGACTGTAGATGGCATAAACGGCGATCGAGCAATAAATTCTGCTCTGAGCTCTCGGCCTCGGATAGCCCATAATCTATAACGTCAAGCGCAGAGCCCATGCACGTGAAGGAAAAACAGGCGTGACCAAGGAACCATAGCCAACCACCCATAACGTAGAGCGCGGAGCCCATGGCACGTGTAGGGAGAGATCGGAGGCTGGGTCTTCTCCGAAGAGAACAGGAAAGAAAGTAGGCTGCTCGCTGATTGGCAAAATATCTTTAAAGGTTTACAGCGAATTATTCGGTGGTTTGGAGAAAAACATGTGGCAAGACACATTGGTGATTTGGAGGAGACGTGTTTGGAGAAAAATTATTCGGCGTTTTTTGGTGAAAATGTGTCGGCGTTTTGGAGAAAATGTTCGGCGTTTTTGGAGAGAACCGTTCGGAGATTTTGGAGATTTGGAGAACTTTATTGGGCGAAATCGTGGTCGTCGATTTGGAGAAATCGTTCGGCGATTTTGGAGAAAACCATTCGGCGATTTTGGAGAAAACTATTCGGCGATTTTGGAGATCGTTATGGAGTATCGTAATACTTGGTGACCATACCTGGAGATCGAAAGTTAAAGGGGAAACAATGGAGACAAATTATGGAGACCAAAACTTTATTCATCATAAAATGGAGAGTACATATCTGGAGCATTTCAAGGGTAGAAACGTATAAGGTGCTCGATGTGCCATGAGTTTGGAACATCAATCCCATCTAAGTCACATAAGCGATAAGATCCTAGTCGGGTGACCTCTTTGATGACGTAGGGCCCTTCCCAAGGGGAAGAAAGCTTGTGCAACCCTTCGGTCTTTTGTTTTCTGCGGAGAACGAGGTCGCCGATGGTGAATGAACGACCTTTTACGTTGCAATTATAGTACCTTCGCAGATCTTCTAGATACTTGGTTGTGCGGACGCAGGTGATCAGGCGTTCTTCCTCGGCCCGGTCAATGTCCTCTGTCCGAACAGCCGCGGCTTGCTCTTCAACATAATTTTCTACCCTGGGTGCTCGAAAGGCAACATCTACTTGTAGTATGGCCTCTGAGCCATAGACCAAAAAATATGGAGACACACCGGTACTGCGACTAGCTTGAGTGCGCAGTCCCTAGACCACAGCCGGTAGCTCTTTGAGCCATCTGCCCGGATGCTTTTCTTCTTTCTGATATAGCCTCTTTTTGAGGGCGTCAAGGATCATACCATTAGCCCGCTCAACCTGGCCATTAGCTCTAGGATGAACAACAGAAATCTATTTAATGGAGATGCACCGGTCTTCACAGAAGTCCCAAAAGTGATGGCCGGTAAATGTGGTTTCGAGGTCGGTGATAATGCTGTTCGGGAGACCGAACCTATGTATGATATCTTCAAAGAGGTCGACTGCTTTCTTTGCAGTTGCTGAAACAAGCGGTTTGTACTCGATCCACTTGGAGAACCTATCAATGGCGACGTATACATACCGGAAACCTCCTGGCGCTGGCTTGAAAGGCCCAATCATGTTCAGAACCCAGCATGCGAAAGGCTAAGAAGCTGGGATGGTCTGCAGTTCTTGTGCCGATACGTGTATTTGCTTGGCGAAGAACTGACATCCTTCATAGCGCCGGACGAGGTCTTCTGCGTCAGAGATGACCGTGGGCTAGTAGAAGCCAGCTCGGAAAGCTTTACCAACCAGGTTTCTTGAGGCCGCGTGATTGCCACAGGAACCAGAATGAATTTTGTGAAGCAGCTTCACTCCTTCGTCTTGAGGGACACACTTCTGCAATACCCCTTCCTTGGCACTCTTCCTCATCAAGTTACTGTCTACCAACATGTAGTGCTTACTTCGGCGGATTAGGCATTTGGTGTCGGTCTTGTCGGCGGGTACTTCAGAGTTGGTGAGGTACTTGATGAACTGCTCCCTCCAATCGACGACCGGCGAAGGCACCGCAAGTACCAACTGCTCAGCAGGGGGAACCTCCTCAACTTCCTTTTCTTCTTTAATGATGGCACTAAGAGATCTTGAACGAAGACCCTCAGCGGAACCGCGGCGCGAGACGAACCTATTTTTGAGAGCTGGTCGACTAATTGATTTTGATCTCGTACCACGTGGTGGTACTCGACACCATAGAACTTCCCTTCAAGCTTCCTGATTTCAACGCAGTATGCGTCCATCTTCTCACTAGAACATGACCAATCTTTGTTGAGCTGGTTGATAACCAGAGCGGAGTCCTCGTACACCATAAGTCGTTTGACGCCGAGCTCGACAGCTATTCATAGACCATGGAGATATGCTTCATATTCCACGGCGTTGTTGGAGGCCGGAAAGTGTATCCAGAGGACATAGCGGAGCTTATCTTTGGTCGGCGTAATGAATAGAATGCCCGCACCGGCACCGCTGATGTTAAGGGCGCCGTCAAAATACATCACCCAGTGCTCGAGGCAAGTGACGGCAATGGGTTCTTGGATCTCGGTCCACTCAGCGACGAAATTAGCAAGTGCCTGTGACTTAATGGTAGGTCTGCTTCTGAATTCAATGGAGTAAGTGCCGAGCTCAATAGCCCACTTAGTGATGCGGCCGTTGGCCTCTTTGTTGCGGAGAATGTCCCCTAGAGGGAACTTGGTAACTACAGCGATCTTGTAATACTCAAAGTAGTGTTGGAGCTTTCGTGATGTAATTAGAATTGCGTATAACAACTTCTGTACCTGAGGATAACGAGTTTTGGGCTCATTAAGCACCTCGCTGATGAAGTATACCGGACGTTGCACCTTGTAGGTGTGCCCGGACTCTTCGCGTTCGACGACAATAGCCATGCTGACGACACGAGAAGTGACGGTGATGTAGATCAATAGAGTTTCATCTGGCCGTGGCGCTGTCATGATCGGAGGTTTTGTTAAGAACAACTTGAGTTGCTCAAAAGCTGTGTCTGCCTCCTCTGACCAGGAAAAATGCTCGGAGGCTTTAAGGAGCTTGAAGAAAGGTAGCCCTTTTTCACCGAGGCGCGAGATGAAGCGACTTAACGCAGCCATGCAGCCTGTAAGCTTCTGTATATCCTTGATGCATGTCGGCCGCTTCATGTTGGTGATGGCAAAGACCTTGTCAGGGTTTGGTTCGATGCCTCGAGCACTAACGATGTAGCCCAGCAGTATACCGGATGGAACTCCAAAGATGCACTTTGAAGGGTTCAGCTTCCATCGGTATTTGTTCAAGTTGGAGAAAGTTTCTTCAAGGTCGGCGATAAGATTGTCGGTGGTTTTGGTCTTGACGACCACATCGTCGATGTAGGCTTTGATGTTGTGGCCGATCTGTTGGTCGAGGCACATCTGGATAGCCCTTTGATAGGTCGCCCCAGCGTTTTTGAGTCCGAAGGACATAGTGGTGTAGGAGTATGCACCAAAAGGTGTGATGAACGACGTCTTGACCTGGTCTTATTCCTTGAGGGAGATCTGATGATAGCCAGAGTAACAGTCAAGAAAGGAGAGCAGTTCATAGCCGGTGATGGAGTCTACAACCTCGTCTATCCAAGGCAGGCCGAAGCGGTCTTTAGGATAGTGTTTGTTAAGATCAGTATAATCAACACACATTCTCCATTCTTTATTCTTTTTTCAAACGAGAATAGGATTAGCTAACCAATCTGGATGATACACTTCTTTTATAAATCCAGCAGCTAAGAGCCACTTTATTTCTACCCTAATAGCCTCCTTCTTGTCTGGCGCGAATCGGCAGAGTTTCTGCTTGATCGGTTTGGTGGTCGGCGAGACATTCAAGGATGCTCGATCTTCTCCCTTGGTACCCCCAGCATGTCAGCAGATTTCCAAGCAAACACGTCAGCGTTGGCACGTAGGAAGGAGATGAGCGTGCTTTCCTATTTGGGGTCAAGGTGAGCCCTGATCTTCACAGTCTTGGAGGGGTCGTCGTGGCCGAGACTGACCTCCTTGTCTTCCTTGGACTTGGCAGAAGCACGAGGAAGCTCTAGCTTTGGGATCTCCATGTCATCAACAGGAGCCAACTTTGCTTCAGTGACTACGCTAGCCATCTGGATGGAGAGGTCGGTGGCTTCGGCGAGGGCAAGACTCTCTATCTCGCAAGCGTAGGCGACAGAGAGGTTGGCGCGCAGAGATAGGACTCCTGCAGGCGAAGGCATCTTTAACACCAGATACGCATAGTGCGGTACGGCCATGAACTTGGCCAGAGCCGGCCGACCAAGTATGGCGTGGTAGGCGGTGTCGAAGTCGGCGACGTAGAAGTTGATATGCTCGACGTGGTAGTTGCTTGCCGTGCTGAACTGTACTAGTAGGGTAATCTCTCCAAGTGGTCTAGATGCCCTACCAGGTACCACGCCCCAGAAGGAGGAATCCGAGGGCGTGAGATCTGTTGTCCTGAGACCCAACTCTCTTAGGGCCCCAGCGAAGAGTAGGTTCAAAGCGCTCCCACCGTCGATGAGGACTTTTCTGAAGAGTACCTTCTGGACAGTCGCATCGAGGACGAGGGGAAAACGCCCTGTGTAGGGTATGTCCGTCCATTGGTTGGCCCTGCTGAAGGTGATGGGGACCACAGACCATGGGCGATAGCTCGAATTGGCAGTGGTGTCTTCTGGAGTGACGGCGAGCACTCGTCGGGCAGTGAGCTTCCGTTCCCTTCTACTCTCAGTGGAGGCGAGGCCCCCAAAAATAGTGGCGACCACCTTGTCGTGGTCCTAGAAGGCGTTGTTGTTATTCCCAGGCTGTCGGTGACCCCCGGCTCCATCGTTGGCATCATCATCAAGCCTCTTGCCCTGGAACTCCCTGGCCAGACCGATGCAGTCCTTCATCTTGTGTTTGGTGTTCTTGTGAAGAGGGCACGGACCATCGAGGATTTTTTGGTACTGTTCGTCGTAATTACGCTTGGTGTGAGGTTGACTAACGGCGGTGAAGATGTGTTCTGGTTGGCGGTGGCGATTTTGACCAGGCCTGTGTATTGTTAGATCACGGCCGCTATCACGATGATAGCTGTGGTCGTTAGGGCGGCGGTTGCTGTGATGTCGGTCGTCGGGGCGATCGTCGTAGCGGTGAGGTGGTCGCTAAGTGCCTACATCCTCATTGAAGCGCACCTCGGCTTCCTCGGCGTCGGCATACTGGTTGGCGGTAGTTATCATTTCGCCGATACTGGTCAGTGGCTTACGGTTGAATTTGGAGCGAAGCTCACGATGGTGGAGTCCTCGGATAAAGGCGGTGATGACTTCAGTTTCCATGATGTTGGGGATAGAGTTCCTCATCTCAGAGAAACACCGGATGTAGCTGTGGAGGAGCTCGGATGGCTTCTGGTTGATGCGGCTAAGGTCATGCTTCGTGCCGGGTCGAGTACACGTGGCCATATAGTTGTCGGTGAAGACTTTCTTCAACTCTTCCCATGAGCCGATGGAGTCTGGCTCAAGGCTAGTGAACCAGCTCATGGTGGGTGGCGTGAGCATGATGGGGAGATAATTTGCCATGATGCTAGTGTCTCCTACCATGGCATGGACGGCAGTGGCGTAAGCCTGCAGCCACTGAGTTGGGTTCATCCTTCCCTCATAAGGCTCAACCCCGGTGATTTTAAAACCATGGGGCCACTCGAGTGTTTGGAGAGCCCTGGTGAAAGCTGGAGGACCTTCCGGGTTGTTGGCGCCATTGTCGGCTGCGTTGTCGACGGCGATCAACTCTAGAGCTGAGTCTGGATCACCGTACTCTCGCTCGTACTCCTGACGGCGACGTACTTCGTCTTCATGGTGGCCAAAGCGACGCTGCTCGATACGCCATCGTGCATCCCAAAGGTTACTAAGGTGCACTTGAGCGTCCTATTTGACTTCCTAGTCATGCTGGCGATGGTGCTCGGCGCGATGACCCCCAACTCCACCCTGGAGAGGTAGTGACTGGTGTTGATGCAAAATGTGGATCTGCAAACACAAAGGGCTAATACCCGAATCGATATCCAAAGCGTGCCAGTCGATTTGACCTGTTAATCGACAAGGATGAAGATACGAGCACTTTGGTCCTGACAACAGCGATACGCCCAGAAGTCACGGCCAAGAGGTACTCACGCGGAACTCGAGAGTCGTCGAAGGTCGCACTGAAACAATGCAACTCACCGAATCAATGAGAACTCGTAAAAATAAAAGATATGCGAATTGACGAAGTCGCCGAAAAGTAAGTAGATGTAAATAGGAGTAAAACTTGGTTTTGATATTGATTGATCTATATTTTACATTGCCCTTCAATCTATATTTATACCCTGATCTAAAGAGACATAACCAAACATAACTAGGACACCAAATCCATACCTAAGGAAATACGTGACTCTTACATGAATCATACTCTACAGAAAAGGAAATCAACTCCTATCTATTTCCCTGTCCGCCTCAATTACGACGGAAATCTCACCGACTTCCTTTCCATCGTCATACTCCCTGTTTCATCGGCAGTAGTCTTCAAGCCTCCCTTCATCGGCATCGACAATAACACCTCCAACCTCATCGGCAACGCCCGAGTCTAAATCAACCTTTCCATCGACCACCACCAGCCATCGGCAACCATCTTTACAAGCTGGCTTTCATCGGCTATCATGGTATACAGTAACTTTCCTCTTGCCGATTAGTCCACTCCGATCATTTTGACACGTGCAAAAAACGGTGTCAACACATGCCCCCCAATTTCGGAGTATAAAACCATTAATGCTCCGAAATTTACTCCAGATAACGTTTGCCTTCGCCCGATTACCGTAACTCGTTCTCCAAGCCAAAACCTGATCTGTTATCAAATCCAATCAAATCTAATCCTGATTCACGCACCTCAGTAAATATCGCACAATCGCCAACCACTCTTGCCTTGATTATGGTTAAGATACCAAAACAATAATCCATCGGCAAGATCCTAACATGATAATGCTGTCATTTTCAGAATTAAAATATCCTGTACCGATATCTCTTCCAAGTCATGATTACTTGCCATCAACTTATCTGTACAATCCCCTGATTATCGTGCGAACAGTTACCTTATCCATCTGAACCCCCTTGACCTACATGCGCTCGGTATAGAGATAAGTCCAAAATACCCCTACTCCAAGCGGCTTATAAATAGATTCCTCGGAACGCTCGTCTTCTACCCTCAGACTCCAATCTTTGACATTTTCTCTTCCCGGCGGCGACTCCGACGAACAACTGCGTGACCTCAACCAACAAGAACTCTTCTCCAGCGTTAACCTCAAGTCTCCGGCTCGTGCCCCCATCTTCCTTAAGATAATGGCAATCAACTTCGACGTCCCTGCGGTTCGCTCTACTTCCATTACCTTTTACTTTGATTCCCCTAGTTTTTGCAAATTCATACAGTTGGTGATTTTTTCCTTTTTCTTTTGTTTTCCGGATCCTTTAAACTTAGGAACTGCGCAACAAACTAGTTATTCCAACCGATCAGCCGCATGTCCAATGCCTAGGACCAATGGGCAACCCAGATCCAACTGATCTGATTAATGCAGAAGTCAATAGAATCCCCTTTAGAGCCCAAAATTTCTCTCTGAATTTATGGAAAGATACATTCCGTTCCTGGCCCAAAACCACCAAAGGGTGGAAAGATTGGTACTTGAGGGTTAATAGATCGATGCAAGTATACTGGGCAGAATGGAAGCTAGACCAATGCATTAGGCTATCTATTGCCGATATGCAGAAGAATGAATCAATGATGATTGCAGCTGCTTACTTCTGGTCAGACACAACAAACACTTTTATGTTTGGACATGGCCCAGCTACTCCCACACTTGCCGATGTATACATGCTCACTGGTTTGGACATTTCAACTGCCGATGAAGGCTCTATTTATGGCAGAAAATCTGAATATAGGGTGAATACCCGCAACATCGGCGGTTGGACATGATACATCCAAGAATGCCAGAAGACTAGGACAGTTAATCAGAGGGAACATGCCACATTCTTGAATATGTGGTTAGAAAATTTTATCTTCTGTGGTCGATCAGTAGGACCAACTAACGCTTTCCTCCCCGCTGCTGAACTCCTAGCCAATGGTGTAAGATTCCCTCTTGGCCGATACCTTTTGAGCTCCACTTATCATCTTCTTCATCAAGTGTCTCAGAAACTTCTGCTTGGCGAACCCATCGGCAACTTAGGAGGCCCGTGGTGGTTCATCAACATGTGGCTGAATACCCATATGCACAAACAGTTGCAATGGGACTTCTTTGCCCAACAATTCCTACGAGAAATTGCTGAAGACCATGTGCTTGGGGACGAGGAATCGGCAACACGCTCACCTCTCAATTTTGGTGAAGCCATAATTGTCCTCCCTGGAATAGAAGCCAATGAAGACCAGATCGGCAGATTCTTTCAAAGCTTCTACAATGGTCTTTCTCGTGATCATAGGGCCTGGGTGCCTTATATTGACGAAGAAAACAGATTCCCCCTTCTTTTCAACTTTGCCGATGACACTCTGAATCAAGATAACGAGCTCATGATGGCTATCATTACTCCCAGGGCAATTCCAGTAAACACATTCGGTAGCGGGAAAAACACCAATATCACATATGAGTTTTACAACCCATCGGCAGTATCCCGTCAATTGGCTTTTGGGCAACTGCCAATCAAACTTTGTTTTGCCGATGTGATCAAACCCAGAGAAACAATCACCTGTGGAACAGATTGGAACAGGGTAGTGCAACTCTCCCCCAATGCCGATACTACAAATGTTGATATATCCGTCTGGACGCCAGTATCTTTCATCACCGAATCATATAAACAATGGTGGCGAGAGTGGAGGGAACAACTGTTTGCAACATCTGTTCACACATATCGGCACATGATCGACCCTGAATACGCCATTCCCGATGACGCAGTAAGTTCCTTTTAGCTCCCTTCCGCTTTTTCCTTTCATATATCGGTAACTAACTTTCTCGTGATAGGTTAACAACCCAGCACCAACTATGAGCAAAAGTGGGAAACCCTTTGATCTTCGGCTTGTTTCCCTGATATCACCGATCGGCTACAACGCCCCCACCTTAGCCGCTTTGACTCACCAGAAGATCCGTACCAAGACCATCACCTCCAAGTCCAAATTGGCTACGGCCAGGGCCACTCCATCGGCTGCTGCTATGACCCTGGTCAAGGCATTCAAGGTAACAACCTTGTTTATTTCTACTTATGCCGATCACAACTGTATTAACATTAATCATCAGGGGGTAAGAGCCGCTGCTGGATCATCATCGGCAATTCCTCCGATATCAAGCACCACTTCTTCTGACAAACCTTCAGAGGTATTCCCTTGATTTCACATTTTATCTGTTAAATATCATACCTTACACTTGTTTTGCAGCAACAAATGGGTACATCGGCAAACGTACCAGATGTTCAAGCTCCACAACCAACAAGTGCCGATACCCCCCAGCCAACCGTTGCTGAGGCCCAAGCAAAGCGCAAAGCCTTAACAGATGTCGAGGCACAACCAAAACGACAGAAGTCCATGCCAATCCCCCCATCTGCCCCAACGTCTGCAAGCCGACCAGAATCAATCGATGCAACTGAGCAAGCAGTTAATCCTCCTATACAGGACATACCATCGGTCATCATACCCCAAGGGCCAACCACCGATGAGGCCACAGAGGATATTCCATCGGCAAGTTCAGCCAATCCTCCACACGGCATACTCTAGGCTGCTTCCTCCAGCCAAGCACAGGAAATTGCCTTGAAACAGGTAAGCCAATTGACCTAGTCGATTTATAATATTCATACTTATCCTCAATTGACCTCTTTTTCTTTTCCTCAGGAACAAGACTCCCCAAACAGCCTATTTTCCTTTGCCATTGACGTTTCTGACGATGATGGAGAGGAAACAAGTTCTTCCCTTGCACTGGGCACAATATCGGCAGAAGTTAAATCCAAGTTGGAAGCTCTCCTGAACTTGCTACAGCAGGATACCGCCCAACTGGTAGATGACTCGGACCCCGCAAAGGCAATTTTCAAAACAATCCGTGGCCAGGTCCCTACCGATGTTGAAGAAGTACTCTTCCCAGCAGCCCATTTAGAAAGCCGCCAACTACAATATCAACGGGCTGCTCAACGTATTGCCGATAGAGCAGCTCAGGCTCAACTCTAAGAAGAGATGCTACAACTGAAACAAATTGTCGATGAGAAGCACAAAGGCATCGGCAACTTGCAGACTTCGGGTGCTGAACTTAAGCAGAAAATCTTGGATTTATCGGCAAAGAAGATGGCTCTACTGGCTGAATTGAAAGAAGTTGATGCAGCCTTAACTCATGCTCAACAAGAAGAAAGCCAGCTACCCAATGCCATCAAAGCCCTTCAGCAAGAAAGAGACATCTAGGCTCGCAAAGCTTTGGCCACGAAGAAAAAACTCAAGCCTGTGGAGGGTGCTGCCGATGACGACATCAAAGAAATGGAGGAAGCCGACCAGATTCGCCTGCGTGCGATATTAGCTATCCAATCCTTGTTGAACTTGTAACCTTGTTTATTGTATCGGCACTTTATGAGACATTGACATCCTTGCATAATTCTAGCCGATAGGACTGTTATCGGCACTTATACTTTTATGCATCCATCCAGATACTAGGGTAATATTTCTTTAAATATTTTCCATTTAATGCTCTGGGAAACACAACCCCTTCGAGGGTTTCTAGAATATACGCGTTACCAGGAACAGACTGATTTATCCGATATGGTCCTTCCCAATTAGGAGACCACTTTCCAAACTTTGAACTTTTAATCCCAATCGGTAAAATCAATTTCCAGACCAGATCTCCATCGGCAAACTCCTTTACTTTCACCTTCTTGTCATACCATCTGGCTACTCTTTTCTTGTTTTCTTCGATGCTAACTAAAGCCCTTAACCGATGACCCATCACATCTTCCAACTCATCCTTCATAAGAATATCATAATCATCAGCTGTCAGCTGATCTTGAGAACGTATTCGCCTAGATCCAGTTTTAATTTCCCAAGGCAATACTGCGTCGTGTCCATATACTAACTGATAAGGCGTCACTTTGGTTGCACCATGATATGACATCCGATATGACCACAAGGCTTCATTTAATACTGTATGCCACCTCTTAGGATTTTCTTCAATTTTGCGCTTAATGAGTTTGATAATCCCTTTGTTAGAAGCCTCAGCCTGACCATTAGCTTGAGCATAATATGGAGAAGAATTTAAAATTTTAATTCCCATACCTACAGCAAACTCATCAAATTCTCCTGATGTAAACATAGTGCCCTGATCGGTAGTGATAGTCTGAGGAATACCAAATCGGTAAACAATATGCTCTTTCACAAAATCAATCATATTAGCCGATGTCACCTTTTTTAAAGGAATTGCCTCAACCCATTTTGTGAAATAATCGGTAGCAACCAGAATAAATTTATGTCCTTTGCTCGATGGCGGATAAATCTGACCAATGAGATCGATAGCCCATCCCCGGAACGGCCAAGGTTTGATTATAGGGTTCATAGCCGATGCAGGCGCTCTTTGAATATTACCAAACTTTTGACACCCCGGACATCCTTTAAAATACTTAAAACAATCTTCAAGAATAGTTGGCCAATAGTATCCATTCCTTCTGATTATCCACTTCATCTTGAAAGCCGATTGATGCGCTCCACATACTCCCTCATGAATTTCACCCATCAAACTTTTTGATTCATCACTGCTAACACATCTGAGTAAAACTCCATCTATAGGTCGATAATATAATTCATCATCGAGGAGCACATACTTGGTAGCTTGGAACCTTATACGTCTTTCAACTTTTTTATATGGATCCTTTAAATAATCGACAATCTCCTTTCTCCAGTCATCGGTATCGACTGCCGATGTCAACACTTCCTGAATAGGCTGATACCCTGAAGCATGCTGAGCTAGTCGATTAGCCTCCTCATTATGTAGTCGAGAAATATGTTCAAGACGAAAATCTCTAAATCCTTTCAACAATTGCAAACATCTTTCATAATACGAAATTAAAACTTCACTTCGGCATTCATAAATTCCAGCCAATTGATTTATAACTAGCATAGAATCACCAAAGATTTCAACAGCATCGGCACGTATCTCCTTTAGTAATTCTAGCCCTTTTATTAAAGCCTGGTATTTAGCCTGATTGTTTGTTGATGTAGCAACAATCGGCAATGAAAACTCATACTTCCTCCCCTGAGGTGAAATCAACACAATGCCGATCCCTGCTCCTTCACCACATGTGGACCCATCGAAGAAAAGTGTCCAAGGAGCAACCTCTAGAGAATCCACTGTATTACAATGCTGAGTGACAAAATCAGCCATAACTTGCCCCTTAACTGCCTTAGTTGATTCGTAACGTAGTTCAAATTCTGATAATGCTAAAATCCATTTGCCGATTCTACCACTTAATATCGGCATCGACAGCATATACTTGACTACGTCGTCTTTACATATGACCGTACATTCGGCAGATAACAAATAATGTCTTAATTTGACACAAGAAAAGTATAAACATAGACATAATTTTTTGATGGCCGAATACCTTGTCTCAGCATCCACTAATCTTCTGCTCAAATAATAAATAACACGTTCTTTCCCTTCAAATTCTTGAATAAGAGCTGAACCGATAACGGTATCATCAGTTGACAAATACAGCCTGAAAGGTTTCCCGTGTTGAGGTGGAACTAGCACTGGAGGATTCGTCAAATATTTCTTAATTTCATCGAGGGCTAACTGCTGCTCAGCTCCCCATACAAATTCCTGATTGGCCTTCAATTTAAGTAATGGACTGAAAGCCTTGATCTTACCCGACAAATTAGATATGAATCTTCTAATGAAATTAATCTTACCGATCAAAGATTGCAATTCAGTCTTATTGGCAGGAGCAACCACCTTGTTAATTGCATCAATAGACTTCCTACTGATTTTGATGCCCCGCTGATGCACCATAAAACCCAAGAATTGTCCTGCCGATACACCAAATGCACATTTATTAGGATTCATCTTTAGTCCATGCTTCCTTGTGCACTCCAATATCTTTCGTAGATCGGCTAGATGTTTTGTGATATCTCCAGACTTAATCACTACGTCATCAATGTAGATTTCCACTAATGTGCCGATGTATTCATGAAAAATAAAGTTCAGAGCTCTTTGATAAGTAGCACCGGCATTTTTCAAACCAAACGTCATGACTATCCACTCAAACAGCCCTACATGACCTGGACATCTAAAAGCAGTCTTGGGAATATCTTCTTCAGCCATGAATATTTGATTGTAGCCTGCATTACCATCCATGAAGCTGATAATTTGATGTCCAGTTGCAGCATCAATCAACAAATCAGCAATCGGCATTGGATAGCCATCCATCGGTGTGGCTTTGTTGAGATTCCTGAAATCAATACAAACACGAAGTTTTCCATTTTTCTTATAAACGGGAACCATATTAGAGATCCACTCTACATATCGACACTGCCGAATAAACTTCGCCTCAATTAATTTAGTTACTTCGGCCTTAATGTTAGGAAGTATATTAGGGTTGCATCGGCGCGCTGGCTGCTGATGTGGCCGAAATCCAGATTTGATAGGTAACCGATGTTCAACTATCGATCGGTCTAATCCAGGCATCTCAGTATAATCCCAAGCAAAACAATCTTTATACTCTTTTAACAAATCAGTTATTCGCTGCTTACACTTGGGATCTAACTTAGCACTAATAAAAGTAGGTCTTGACCTATCGCCACCACCAATATCTACTTCTACTAAATCATCTGCCGATGTGAACCCTTGACCTAATTTTCCATCATCGGCAAACCTATCCATTAAAACTCTTCTTCAGAACCGACTGCTTGGATCGGTGGAATTTCATAATCAGCAACTCTAAGGAACTCTTTTTCCCAAACTTCTCCTGATATACATTTAGTTCGCTCATAAGTATCTGATTCTGCCGATGCGATGATATAAGAAGAATCACCAGGGACAACCTCAATCTTATCCCCAATCCACTGAACGAGGCATTGATGCATTGTAGAAGGAACACAACAATTAGCATGAATCCAATCCCTCCCTAGAAGCAAATTATATGCACCTTTGCCATTAATAACAAAGAACGTCGTTGGCAAGGTTTTGCTGCCGATAGTCAATTCAACACATACTGCCCCTTTAGCCGGTGACACATTGCCTTCAAAATCCTTCAGCATCATATCGGTTTTGGTCAAGTCTTAATCTCCCTTACCAAGTTTCCGATACATCACATAAGGCATAATATTAATCGCAGCCCCTCCATCGATAAGTATCTTAGATACAGGCTGCCCATCAACTCTGCCTTTCACAAACAAAGCCTTAAGATGCTGTCTCTCGTCATCGGCAGGTTTCTCAAAAACAGCCATCATTGGATCTAGTGTCAGCTGAGCTACTTGATCAGAGAGAACAACTTCTTCCTCATTATCAGATAGTGCTAAAAACTCCATCGGCAACATGAATACCATATTAACATCTGCCGATGGACCCTTATTTTTGTGTTTTACCTGCCACTGCTGACGACCGGACCTCTCATTGGAGGAATTTTCCTCTTGGTATAAATCCTCCTGACGCTCACGTTGTATCCTCCTTCTCTGCGTCTTTGTCAGACCCTCCGGGCACCATCGAGGAAACTTGGTTTTCCAAACCGGCTGATAACAGGTCCTAGTTGACTCTACACGGCGTATATTAGGATCCCTATAGAATATTTCTTCATCGGGAACTCTTGCGTTTGCCATTTCCTCCAGCTCCTCTTGACTCCTTGGAAAATATCCAACGCGTTTACCAAGCCTCCCATGTGCACTAAGTCTGCCCCCCAGCCGATCATGCACTGATGCTCTGCCTCTGATCGGCTCATTGATAAATAAACCCTGATTACCAGGTTGAAACCTCCTTTCTGACCGATTGACCCCGTAATAACCATTACACTCTGGGCAATTTTCAACAGTTGGCAATTTAATACCTTCTTCCCAGCAATGGATGAAAAACGGGCACCTCCAATGATCTTTATGCCGATGCCATTCTTCTCGACGTCTCTCTTCTTGCTGTTGTCGATATCGGTCATTTCGCTGACGCCAACTCTCCTGCTGCCTTCGATGAGTAATCACAATGCCAGGTCGAGGAGGATTGTTGGAACTACTGCTTTCCCCCAGCAAGCCTTTACTTTTCGCATCATCGGTAGTTATCCGATGTTGGGGATCTACTGACGCGTTTTTCTCAGCAGCCTCTGACATCAATACCTTGGTCTTCCCTTTGGCCTCCAACGTATTCGCTGGAAAAGGGTGTTGATCAATTTTCATCGGCTTCTGGGTATTGGAAGTACCAAACTTAATTCTCCCAGATTCAATAGCCGATTGTAACTGTTGCCTGAACACCTTGCACTCATTTGTACCGTGTGAAGTTGCATTGTGCCATTTGCAGTACAAGATCTTCTTCAACTCTTCTGCCGATGGGATCACATGATTAGGTGACAGCTTAATTTGGCCCTCTTGAAGTAGAAGATCAAATATCTTGTCGGCCTTGGTGATATCAAAGGTAAACTTTTCTGGCTCTTTCCGGCCAAAGGGACAAGATATCGGCTTTTTATTTTTAACCCACTCAGCTAAGCCGATAATTGGTTCTTCATCAGAATCAGAATCTCCTACTTCTTCAACAAATGATACTTTTTTATTCCAATTCTTTTTAGGTTCGAAGACCCTAGTATCTTGATCAGAAATCCTTTGCACAAGATAACTGAGGCTTTCAAACTCCTGAGAAGCATATCTGTCTTTAAGATGTGGCAATAACCCTTGGAAAGCCAGATCGGCAAGCTGCCGATCATCCAGCACCAGGCTGTAGCACTTATTTTTTACATCTCGTAGCCTTTGCACAAAGCTTTCTACCGATTCATCATTACGCTGTCTCAATTTTACTAAATCGGTAAGCTTCTTTTCATGGATTCCAGCAAAGAAATACTTATGAAATTGTTTTTCTAGATCAGCCCAGGTAATAATAGAATTTGGTGGTAATGAAATGAACCACGTAAATGCCGATCCAGACAAAGATGATGAAAATAATCGAACTCTCAATTCATCTCTGTCAGCCGCCTCTCCACATTGAATAATGAAGCGATTGACGTGTTCCATTGTTGATGTGTCATCTTGCCCGGAGAATTTAGTGAAATCTAGTACCTTGTACCGATTTGGGAGAGGAATTAGATCATATGCAGGAGGATATGGAGTCCGATAAGAATAAGTATTGACCTTGGGCTTTATCCCAAACTGATCCTTCATAATTTCTGCTATCCTATCGGCCCAAAAAGCATCAGCCTCCTGATGACGAACTGGCTGAATTTCTACAGGGGGTACCTGCTGATATCCCTCCACATATCTTTGTGGCCCACGATCTCCAGCAATTGGCATATTTGCCGTTACTTGTGGTCCATTAACCTGTTGGAAAGGATTCATCGGCTGAGCTGCCGATGCTTGATTCTGGAAACCAGCTTGCATATGACCTTGTTGAATCCCTGCAACCTGTTGATTTTGCTGAACTGTATGTTGAACAGGTAACTGTCCTGACCAACCATTACTAGAACTCATCGGTATAAAACTTACCGATGGCTAGTAATTTGCCGATATTGTTGGATAATTATAACCAGCTTGAGGCATGAACTGAACTCCAGTCTGACTCATAACAGGAGTTTTCTGCTGCATCGGCAGTAAGCTTGCCGATGGATTTGAACTGGGTGTTTGAACAAAAGGCACCTGGAAACCTCCTGGAGTTGGTTGCACAGTAGTTGCGGTGGCATATTGAGGCACTTGAGCCATCGGCGAAACAGCCGATGGTATAGGAACTTTTCCTACTACATCAAACACTTGAGGTAACCCAGGATTGAAAGTAGATGACTCCAGAGGCATACCATATCCCCACCAATTAGCAGGAATCTGGCTATTCTGAGACACAGGGCCTGACATAGCTGATGCCGATAGATCTGTACTAAGCTGAATTCGTCCTCCTGATCGTATCGGTGTAGATTGAATATTAGGTAAGCCTGCCGATACTGGAGAAGAAGTAACCTCTGTACCCACCACGGCCGAGGGAGCCGATGGAGTATTGATAGATGCCGGCTCTGGTTGGTGATAGGCAGGCCCAACGTAATGCGGTGACGCTTGTCCTTCTTTGAGAGTTCGAACCACAGCATTATGAACAGTATTGGACAGCACATTGGAATGATTAATCAAAGCATGATTTACTGCAGAATTAACCATCTCTTGAAGTTTACCAGGATTGGAGTCAAAGGTAACCTGCTGAGGCAACGGCAAATCTTGCTTCTGGATGACTTGTCCACTCTTGTTCAGGCTAAACGATTTCAGACAAAGCTGCATGTATTCTTCTATAGCCTTTTCCATAGCCTGCCTCTGCTATTCCTTCAGATCTTCTTCTGATACCACGATAATGTTCCCCGCATCGATCTCGGAATTGAACATATTGATCGGATTGATTGGTCCCACCGAGCATGCCAAAAGATGTGTTGATGCAAAATGTGGATCTACAAACACAAAGGGCTAATACCCGAATCGATATCCAAAGCGTGCCAGTCGATTTGACCTGTTAATCGACAAGGATGAAGATACGAGCACTTTGGTCCTGACAACAGTGATACGCCCGGAAGTCACGGCCAAGAGGTACTCACGGGGAACTCGAGAGTCGCCGAAGGTCACACTGAAACAATGCAACTCACCGAATCAATGAGAACTCGTAAAAATAAAAGATATGCGAATTGACGAAGTCGCCGAAAAGTAAGTAGATGTAAATAGGAGTAAAACTTGGTTTTGATATTGATTGATCTATATTTTACATTGCCCTTCAATCTATATTTATACCCTGATCTAAAGAGACATAACCAAACATAACTAGGACACCAAATCCATACCTAAGGAAATACGTGACTCTTACATGAATCATACTCTACAGAAAAGGAAATCAACTCCTATCTATTTCCCTGTCCGCCTCAATTACGACGGAAATCTCACCGACTTCCTTTCCATCGGCATACTCCCTGTTTCATCGGCAGTAGTCTTCAAGCCTCCCTTCATCGGCATCGACAATAACACCTCCAACCTCATCGGCAACGCCCGAGTCTAAATCAACCTTTCCATCGACCACCACCAGCCATCGGCAACCATCTTTACAAGCTGGCTTTCATCGGCTATCAGGGTATACAGTAACTTTCCTCTTGCCGATTAGTCCACTCCGATCATTTTGACACGTGCAAAAAACGGTGTCAACAACTGGTCAGTGAAATGGCTTTGGCTAGGGCGGCGATAGGATCTTAGCGTGGCTGACCGATGGATCGTGCTTGTTGAGCACGAAGGTCTTTGATCCTGGCGGATCTCGTTGACCTGGTAGTGCGCCGCTTTGAGCATGGTGGTGACCTTGGTGACCTCGGGAGTTTGCATGAGCTAGGCGAGCTCATTGGCGGCCATAGCCAAGTTAGCGCTCAGAGTTTTGTAGACATCGTAGCCATCGACACAGAGAAATTCTTCGTCGAGGTTGCGATGGAGCGGCCTTCCTTGTGAGTTGAATTGGTTGTCGCGAGTGGCCTCAGCCATCGCAAGAGCGCGCTCGTTTTCATGGCATTGCGCGCGGTTGACGTTTATGTTTTCACGAGCGGCGCGTTCCTCATCGGTTTCACCATTCCGAGGAGGGCTGTCGATGCTGACATTGAAAATTTCGCCACCCCAGAAAGGTGGGAGAGGGATTTGCTCGATGAAGGTTTTGGCAAGGGCCTCCGTAGAGCCCTGGGATTTAGAGTCCGGATTCTCCTCTAGGATGGTTTGGAGGGATGCTCCGGGGCATCGACTGAAGTGCAGCATGTTGACCGTCGGTGGGAGCTGGTCGGCGAGAGGATGGATATCCCCCACCTGGTCGGCGAACTTGCCCCTTAGGGTGTCTTGATACGTAGCGGCGGTGTTGGCGAGCCTGAAGGGTAGGGTCGTAACCCCTGGAGTTTGCTGAGCAGCTTCTGATAGATCCGTATTGGAGAGTGGTCGGCGCCGAACGAAAGTGTCCAGAGCCGATTTGGCGACGGAGAGGCAATCGGCGAGCTTCAGGCCGACCCGATCGATGGATTCGATCAGATCGTCATTGTTGATGCGCCTCCTCTGGTAACGAGGAAGCGAACGGCGAGTTGTTGATGAAGGTGACCTCAGAAGTGGATCTAAGATCGGATCTGCAGTTGCAGGTGCAAGGGTGGTCGGCACAGAACAGATCTGCACCGGTTCGAGGAGCTCTCCGACTTTGTCAGCGTTGATGACCCATGAGATGGATCCGACCGTGAAGATCTAGCTAGGATGCGGGAGGGACGAAGAGCCAGCGGAAAAAACCATCTTGTTCAACGAGGAAACAACACGCACACCCCTACCTGGTGCGCCAACTGTCAACAGAATATCGTCGGTAGTCCTCCGAGGGGTATCCCACGAAGGTAGATTGATCGGTAGAGGAGCACGAGATCAAGAACAAGAAGGCAACAGAGACACACGAGTTAGATAGGTTCAGGCCGTCAGTATAACGTAATACCCTACTCTTGTGGTCTGTTGGTTTGTATTAGCTATCGTATGATATGCTGTGATTTTAGAGGGGGTCCCTGCTTGCCTTATATAGTCTGGGAGGTAGGGTTACAAGTCGGTTAGATCTGAGAGATAACCGGAAAGTAATAACTGATTACAGGAATCTTGGGATCATACATATCCTAACAAATCTCGTAGTATCTTCAGGATATCTTCCCAATGTCTTACGGAAGGCGCTGAGTAGAGTCGTGTCTCGCAAGGCTTCTTCTTGTGGGCTGGGCCACCCCTAGGGGCGCAGCCCATGTGGTCTGCCGTGGGTATCCGGGGTCACACCCCCACACCGATGGAACCAGCAGTGCTGGTGCTCAGATCTTACCGAGCCTCGCTGACCTAGTTGAACTCTAACTGATATGTAGTGCGGCCACAATCTGTATAACTATGACCACCAAATGTCTGCAGATGACGCTGTCGTCAATGTTGTGGATGACGACGTTGGTGAGGACTAACTGCTTTATCTTGGCCTAAAGGTAAACTATGGTGATGTGCAAAGCGCATCCTGAAGGATCGCTCCTCTGCCGACTCTCCCAATTACTAGACACAATAGAGAGACGAGGGAAAAAAGTAATGAGAGACTGGAGAAAATCGAGCTAATTGACTATCTTAGGGATTCCCAAAATGTGAGACCCCACTAATGGGCCAAGTTGGGCCGGTTTGATGGGTTGGGCCGTACTGCAGCGAGTACTATAGCTATGGGACTTTTCCATACTAGAAGTTGAGGGAAAATGAACCAACTTAAAAGCCTGAGCTCCGGGAAAGAATTAACTCCGGTTTGAACCTTTTACGTGAAGCGAGGATGAAAGATCAAGAGAGTTAATTAGCAGGTGTGGTCCATTCAACTGGTAGAGTGGATCTTAGCCGTCTTTCTGGGCTTGGGCGTTACAAAATGGTATCAGAGCCAACTCTCGCGGTTTCACGGACATATGGCTCGGGAGCTCGGACAGGTTGGGAGCTGGGAATATGGATGTGGCTAAGAGAGTTGATCTAGGACATTTGTCTCGTTTTGGTAGGTTAGTTCAACCCTCGATGAGGACATCGAGTCCTAAGGGTGGGTGTATGTGAGACCCCACTAATGGCCATGCAAGAGAGTTAATTAGCAGGTGTGGTCTATTCAACTGGTAGAGTGGATCTTAGCCGTCTTCCCGGGCTGGGGCGTTACAAAATGGTATCAGAGCCAACTCTCGTGGTTTCATGGACATATGGCTCGAGAGTTCGGACAGGTTGTGCATGGCTCCTGTGAGAGCATGGCACTTGGGTCGGGGAGCTGGGAATATGGATGTGGCCAAGAGAGTCGATCCAAGACATTTGTCCCATTTGAGTAGGTTGGTTCGACCCTCCACGAGGACATCGAGTCCTAAGGGTGGCTGTATGTGAGACCCTGCAATGGGCCAAGTTGGGCTAGTATGATGGGCTAGGCCGAATGGACGAGTATTGCAGCAGCAGGGTGATGCGAGTACTATAGCATTGCGGAACACTATTGCTATAGGACAGCCTGAGCTCTGGGAAAGAATTAACTCTGGTTCGAAACTGAAAGCATCTAGGCCCCTAGTTGGGTTTTGGTGATTAATGACAATACATGATTACTGTGACTAACATGTGTTTTGAAGAGGCAATTGAGTTAGGTCATGGTAATGGAGATCGATTGGGCTATAATGATGGTCATGCCCCTACGATGGAAATTGTTTCGGTTTTTAAAGGATGGACGACAAGGTTAAGGATGGACTAGTTCTAAGTGTCGATTGGAGTTGGAGTGACACTCAGAGTAGTTTAGGACTTTGTTTTTCCTTTGGCCATACTATTAAGGGGGGTATGGACGGGTAACTTGACCTAGGTGAGTCTAGTGAGTTAGGTGTGGTGCACACTTGTTAAAACTAGCACTAGGTAGCTCCTAAATATGCCTAAGATCCTATGGAGCAAACTTCATTCACATATGATCGAGAGTTGGAAGTGAATGGAGGGTCAAATACCGACTGGACGCTGGCTTCGGTGCAACCGGACGCTGGCGCAGAGTCTGGTCAGTTCATTTGACCGAGGAGATTATGTTCGGTGCGACCGGATGCTAGAAGGTCAAGTGACCGGACGCTGAGAGCCAGCGTCTGGTCGTTTATAGTAAGGTTCCAGAGAGGGAAAATTGCGACCGGACGCTGCCAGCATCCAGTCACACTATAAACACTGGAACTCGGGGAAAACTGACCGGAGCGTCCGGTCAACATGACCGGAGCGTCCGGTCACCCCACAGAGGCACATAACGGTTCATTTTTCAGCCCATGTTATAAATAGAAGCTCCACTCGTGTGTGGGGTTACTTTTGCTCATTCCAACAGCTGAAAAACACCTTAGAGAGTGTCAAGAAGAGCAAGGTCCTAGTGAGGTGATTGAGATTTGAGAATCCCAAAGAGAGCCCTCATTAGCAAGATCAAGAGTAGCAAACTGTGCATCCATCTTTCTCCCTAAGCTTGTTGTGGTCAAGTGAGAGTTTGTACTTGTTACTCTTGGTGATCGCCATCACCTAGATGGCTTGGTGATGATTGGGAGCTTGGTGATCATCCGGAGAGCTTGTGGATGACCCAACTCACATTGTGAGCAGTTGTGGGTGATTCACTGCAACGGAGTGTCAAAGAATCAACCCGTAGAGAGCACTTGATCCTTACGTGGATAAAGGGGGAGCAACACCCATGCACGGGTGCTCCAACGAGGACTAGTGGGGAGTGGTGACTCTCCGATACCTCGGCAAAACATCGTCACGTTCCTCCTTCTCTATTTACTTTGAGTTAGGATTGGAACTTAGTTTGCAAATCTTTTGTCCGGTAGAACAATTAGTAACACTTTCTAGGCACAAGGGGTTAATTGGACTAACCATAGGATTTTATTATTGCATAGAAATTTAGAATTAGCCCAATTCACCCCCCCCCCCCCCCTCTTGGGCATCTTGATCCTTTCAATTGGTATCAGAGCCTCGTGCTCACATATTTAGGCTTAACCGCCTAGTGAAAGATGTCTCACGGGGATGGACCTCCTCCTATCTTTGAGGGGGACGATTTTCCATATTGGAAAATTCGCATGGAGGCGTATCTAGAAGCTTTAGACGTTGGAATTCTTAGAGCCGCCTCACAAGATTTCCCAAAACCTCGGGATACCGCACACCCACAAGGCGATGAGTTGAACTATGAAAAATGGAATGCAAAGGCTAGAAACACCATATTTAGAGGCATTTGTAAAGATGTGTTCAACCGAGTGAGGAACCACAAAGACGCCCTTGCACTATGGTCGGACATTTGTGCGCTCCATGAGGGAACAAAGAGTGAGCGTGAGGAACGCTATCATCTTGTCATGAAAAACTCAACTCTTTTGAAATGCTTCCTAAAGAATGTGCTAATGAGATGTATTCATGTTTGAATGTTCTTGTAGAGGAAGTTAATGGGCTTAGACTCACTTAAATGCAACCATCCGATGTTGTAAGAAAGATCTTGAGTGTCCTCCCCATTGACAAATATGGGCATATTATGACCGTGCTACATTAAGGTGATCTTTCCACCGCTACACCGACACAAATCTTGGGAAAGATCAATGCTCATGAGATGTACATGCACATCACACCTCAAGATGGCTCAACCTCTACAAAGAAGAAAGAAAAAGACTTAGCATTCAAAGCTAGCCAAGAGAAGGGCAAAGCAAGGCTTGAGTATGAGAGCTCAAGTGATGATGAAGTTGATGATGAAAGTCTTGATCTCATGGTGAAGAAAACCATCAAGATGCTAAAGAAGCTCAACAAGAGTGGCATCAAGTTTGATGGCAAGAAGAAGAAGTTCTTCACAAGCTCTAGAAGGAGGCCAATCTCCGAGATGGATTGTTACAATTGTGGAGAACTTGGTCATCTAGCTCACCAATGCACAAAGCCCAAGAAAGACAAGTTCAAGAACAAGAACAAGGGCAAGAAAGATGACTCAAGCAATGAAGATGAAGATGAGAAGAAAAAGAACAAGCCATACAAGAAGAGAGATAGCAAGAAAAAGGACTTCCATAAGAAGAAGAAGAGTGGAAAGGCTTACATCGTCGGTGATTGGCTCACGGACATTGATTCATCTAGTGGATCATCCGATGATAATAGTGACGACGAGAAGGTGGCCGCTATTGTTATTGATTCTTCATCATCTTCACTGCCACCACCGCCATCATCCTCTACACACCTATGCCTTATGGCTAAAGGTGAATGAAAGGTATCACATGATGATGATAGTAGTGGTGGTGATCATGCTCATAATGATGATAGTGATAGTGATAGCGATGATGATGAATATGAATCACCTTCTTATGATGATCTTACTAAATTGCTAAAGAAATACACTAAGATCATTATAAAGACTAGAGCCAAAAATGAAAAGCTTGAGATTAAGAATGATTCTCTCTTAGCTAAATGTGACATGGCTGAAAAGTCTAGTGTTGAGCTTAGAGAAGCAAATGAAGCTGTCATCCAAACTCAAGGAGCTCAAATCTTCTAAGAAGGAGCTCAAAGATAAACATGATAAACTTGAGTGGGTGCACAAAGAGCTCATCACTAGCCACAATAAGCTAAAAGAAGAATATACTACCCTTAAGATTAATCATGATAGTCTTATCATTGCTCAAGAATTTTTACCCAATGAGTCACATGATGCTACTTACCATGTTGTTAAGATTGATATAGCTATATCATGTGATGATTTAATTGATGAGAGCATTGAGCAAGGATCTAGTAGCAAAGGCAAGCAAGTGGTTGAGTGCAATGATTATGATGAGTATGTCAAGCTCAAGCAAGAGAATGAAAAGCTTAAGAAAGAGTTTGAAGTGTTCAAAACCCACAACACCATTGTGCTAGAAACCCTTGATCATGATGGTGATTTGGCCCTTGAGAACAAGAAGCTAAAAGAAGAAAACAAGAAACTCAAGGAAGAGAGGAACAAGGTTGCACTCAAGGAAGATAAAAGTAGTGATGCACTCAAGGAGGAGAACAAAAAGCTCAAGTTGGAAAAAGAGCATCTTAAGATTGGATTGAGCAAGTTCACAAGAGGCATGCACCTTCAAAGTGAGCTCTCAATGAACATCGTCATGAAGATGGATAGAAGTGGCATTGGATATGTGGCAAATGTAGAGAAGAAGAAGAATCAAGCTCAACAACAACAATCAAAGCCAAATCCAAAGAGATGTTTTGAGTGTGGACAAGAAGGCTACTTTGCTCATGAGTGCCAAACTCCACCACCACAACCCTTGCCCAAGCATGCTAGACCATTTGCCTTCAATGCTCACTATATGCTTAGAAAGGATTCTAGTGGAAAGATGAAAGTGATGTTCTTAGGACCTCCAAATAAGAATAGGCCTAAGAAAATTTGGGTTGCAAAGTCACTTGTTGAGAAGGTGAAGGGCCCTCAACAAGTTTGGGTTCCTAAAGCTTAATCTCCTGTGTGTAGGTGAACTACAAGACCGGTGGAAGTCATTGGGTTATTGATAGTGCTTGCACACAACATATGACCGGTGATCCTTGTATGTTCACCTCACTAGATGAAGAAGTAGATGGATAAGAAAGAATCACATTTGGAGACAACTCAAAGGGCAAGGTTAAAGGATTGGGCAAAGTGGCAATATCAAATGATCATTCGATTTCCAATGTGCTATATGTTGCTTCCTTGAGTTTCAACTTGCTATCCGTTGGACAATTGTGTGATCTTGGCTTCCAATGCTTGTTTACCGAGAAGGAAGTTGTTGTATTCAAGAAGGATGATGATCAAGTTATATTCAAAGGATTTAGATACAACAATTTATATCTAGTGGACTTCACCTCCGAAGATGCAAATTTGAAGACTTGCCTATTCACCAAAACAACTCTTGGGTGGCTATGGCATAGAAGACTTGCTCATGTTGGGATGAGTTCACTCAAGAAGCTAATGAAGAATGACTTAGTGAGAGGGTTGAAGGATGTGAAATTTGAGAAGGACAAGCTTTGTAGTGCATGTCAATCCAGCAAGCAAGTTGCAAATACTCATCCAACCAAAGCTTTCATGTCAACCACAAGAGTGCTAGAACTCCTTCACATGGATTTATTTGGACCAACTACATACAAGAGTTTGGGAGGAAATCTTTTTTGTCTTATGATTGTTGATGACTATTCAAGGTATACATGGGTATTCTTCCTTCATGACAAATCTGAAGTTGCATCATGCTTCAAGAAGTTTGCCAAGAGAGCACAAAATGAATTTGAAGTGAAGCTCAAAAAAATTAGAAGTGACAATGGGAAAGAATAAGACAACACAAATATAGAAGCTTATTGTGATGAAGTTGGAATCAAACATGAAGTCTCCACAACTTATACTCCTCAACAAAATAGTATAGTTGAGAGGAAGAATCGAACATTGATCACTCTTGCAAGAACAATGCTTGATGAGTACAACACCCTCGAAGCTCTATGGGCGGAAGCTATCAACACCGCATGCTATGCATCCAACCACCTATTCCTTCAAAAGTTCCTTGGCAATACACCTTATGAGTTGCTCAATGGGAAGAAGCCAGACGTCTCCTTCTTTAGGGTGTTTGGTTGCAAATGCTACATCTACAAGAAGCGGCAACACCTAGGGAAGTTCCAAAGACGTTGTGATATTGGTTTTCTTGTTAGTTACTCATCAAAGTCCAAAGCATATAGAGTATTTAATCATGCCACTGGCTTGGTTGAAGAAACATATGATGTATAATTTGATGAATCTAACAGCTCCCAAGGAGCACATGAGAATCTTGATGATGTAGGTGATGAACCATTGAGAGAGGCTATGAAGAATATTCTGGTTGGAGACATCAAGCCTAAAGATGATGTACAAGTCATTGATCCACCTTCTTCAAGTGTGCCACAAGATGGTGATAAAGATGGGAGAGTTGAAAATGAAGACACTCATGTCTCCCATGATCAAGCGGTGGCACAAGCACAAGATGTTGATGCTCCACAACCTCCTCCTCAAGTGGTCAATAGAAGAAATACACCTCTACTACAAGATCATCCACAAGATATCATCATAGGGAGTCCATCAAAGGGTGTAATGACTCGCTCACAAAAAACTTGCTTCATTTATTGCTCATCACTCTTTTGTCTCTTGCAATGAAGTGTGGACTCTTAAAGAGCGACCTAAATGTGCAAGAGTCATTGGAACAAAGTAGGTGTTTCGAAACAAGCAAGATAATCAAGGCATTGTTGTGAGAAATAAGGCAAGACTAGTTGCAAAGGGGTTCTCTCAAGTTGAAGGTTTGGATTTTGGAGAGACCTTTGCACTGGTTGCAAGACTAGAAGCCATTCGTATCCTCCTTGCATATGCATCACATCATGAAATAAAATTATTTCAAATGGATGTGAAAAGTGCATTTTTAAATGGCTTTATTAATGAACTAGTCTATGTTGATCAACCTCCTGGGTTTGAAGACCCTAGATATCCTAATCATGTTTATAGGTTGTCCAAGGCACTATATGGGCTTAAGCAAGCCCCAAGAGCTTGGTATGAGCACCTTCGGGACTTCCTCATTGAGAAGGGCTTCACCATTGGGAAGGTCGACACCACACTATTCACCAAGAAGCTTGATGGGCATATCTTCATTTGTCAAGTGTATGTTGATGATATCATCTTTGGATCATCAAATGAAGATTCTTGCAAAGAATTTGGTAAATTGATGTCGAAGGAGTTCGAGATGTCCATGATTGGTGAGCTTACATTCTTTCTTGGTTTTCAAGTCAAGCAAATGAGAGAGGGGATCTTCATCTCCCAAAAGAAATATACAAAAGATCTTCTCAAGAGATTCAAGATGGATGAATGTAAGCCAATTAAGACACCAATGCCAACAAATGGACATCTCGACCTAGATGAGGGAGGTAACAAGGTTGATCAAACTCTCTACTGCTCTATGATTGGTAGCTTGTTATATTTAACCGCATCTAGGCCCGACATCATATTTAGTGTGTGTATGTGTGCTAGATTTCAAGCCAATCCTAAGGAAACACATTTAATTGCCATAAAAAGAATCCTTAGGTATCTTAAGCGCACACCAAGCATTGGCCTTTGATATCCCAAAGGAGCTATATTTGAATTAATTGGCTATTCTGATTCGGATTATGCCGGAAGCAAAGTTGATAGAAAAAGCACATCCAGAGGGTGCCTGTGGGTGTATGGCCCCCAAGACATGGGTTGCGCCCCTAGGGGTGGCCCAGCCCACAAGGTTAAGGCATGCACGGCGCTGCTCGACGTGCACCGCAAGATATTGTATAGTACCAAATATGCTACTTTACTTGTAACCCTACCTCCTCCAGAGTATATAAGGAGAGGTAGGGGTCCCCTAGCGGGTAGGCTACATCAAGCTACTTGGTCGTCCAGATCAATACATATACCAAAGACATAGGACGTAGGGTATTATGTCGACCAGACGGCTCGAACCTATCTAAATCGCTGTCTCTGCGCCTTGTGTCACCATCTGGTTCCTGATTACGCGCATCCCCACCAACAAATCTACCATCGTGGGATACCCCTCGGTGGACTGCCGAGCATACTCTGTCGACAGTTGGCGTGCCAGGTAGGGGTGTGCGCTTGATCCATTGCAATCCAGATGGACCTCAAATCAACAACGCGTTCTCATCATCAATCTCGTGGAGATCCATGCCGGTCTATGACAACGATTCATTGCTGCTACACCAGCCCCTACGATAGCAGATCTGATCTCAGAACCACCTCCGAGGTTGCCTTCACCAACAACTCACCGCCCACCAGGTGTTCGTCATCAACGTCGACCAAGACAACGCCATACGCCACCGACCAGACGCTCCGTCCAAAGCTAAGTCACGCTTTAATATTCTTCTAAATATTCTCCAATCTCCGTATATCGCCATAATGTTTCTCCGAACTATTTTCTCTATGTTTGCTCTCCAAACAATTTTCTGAACCCCTGAACAGTCCTGTTGATGCTCGGATGCCTCCAGAGATGGCCCTGTCTCTGGCTCCTCCCTACATGTGCTACGGGCTCTGCGCTCTGCGTTATGGGTAGTCGACAGCGGCTCCTTGGTCACGCCTATTCCTCCTACACCTGCACGAGCTCCGCGCTCGATGTTATGGACTATGGGCTAGCTAGGGCTGGAGACTCAGCTACACACTAACTGTCCAGGTGGTTTATATTAAACACAAATATATTTTCACACCAACTGATCGCCGAACTGCATACGTCGTTTCATCACCATTGCTGATTTTTCTCCGAAGTTTATTTATTTGTGCGTCATGTACTACCCGTTCTATATATTTATATTGCAGGATCATCGTCCAGGTGATCGGACCACCTGGTGCTCGGACTTCTCCACTAATCAACTGGTCGGAGCGCTTGGTTCATGGACTCCGTTGCCGACCAGTTGATCAGACTGTTCGTCGCTCGTGCTTCATCGCCAGCTACGCCGGTTACTCCTCAGCGCTTGGATTCTTCGTGCTTGAGGACTAAGTGGGCACACTTCACCGCACGGACATCGTCAGCTATGTCGGTGCTCGGACCTCGCTGCCTACGTCGAGGACTCCTCAGTGCTCGGACATCGCCGCCTACGCCGGGGACTCCTTGGTGCTCAGACATCGCCGCCTACGCCGGGGACTCCTCGCTCCTCGGTGCTCGGACATCACCGCCTATGCCGAGGACTCCTCACTCTTCGGTGCTCGGACATCGCCGCCTATGCTGGGGACTCCTTGCTCCTCAATGCTCGGACATCGCCAGCAATGCCAGGGACTCCTCGCTCCTCGGTGCTCGGTCATCGCCAGCGACGCCGAGGGCTCCTCACTCCTCGGTGCTCGGACATCGCCGCCTACGCCGGGGACTCCTCGGTGCTCGGACATTGCCGCCTACGCCGGGGACTCCTCGCTCCTCAGTGCTCGAACATCGCCGCCTACATCGGGGACTCCTCATTCCTCGGTGCTCGGACATCGCCAGCGACGCCGGGGACTCCTCGCTCCTCGGTGCTCGGTCATCGCCAGTGACGCCAAGGGCTCCTCGCTCCTTGGTGCTCGGACATCGCCAGCGACGCCGAGGACTCCTCGGTGCTCGGACATCACCAGCGACGTCGAGGACTCCTCGCTCCTCGATGCTCGGACATCACCAGCGTCACCAGGGACTCCTTGCTCCTTAGTGCTCGGACATCGCTAGCGATGCCGGAGACTCCTTGCTCCTCGGTGCATGGTCATCGCCAGCGATGTTGAGGATTCCTCGCTCCTCGATGCTCGGACATCGCTGCCTACGCCGGGGACTCCTCGCTCCTCGGTGCTCGATCATCGCCAGCGACGCCGAGGACTCCTCGCTCCTCGGTGCTCAAACATCGCCGGCTACGCCAGGACTCCTCGATGCTCGAATCTTGCTACGTCTCATCGGTGTGCTATCAAGCTGCTCCATGCTGTTCGGATCAGGGTGCTGATCTTGGGTAGCACATCTGGGGTCTTGATATGCACATGTTGGACGACGTCGGCAAGCTTTCAGACTTCTTTTTCTTTGACCCTGCTACAAGATTCATTCTTCATCTTCTAGTAGGCTCGGGGACTAAGCGGGCACACTTCACCTTGCGGTGAATGTGCTCATTCTCATCTCAAGGCTATGCCCGGGGACTGGCTGCCTGCTCGGCTGGTCTTCTATTTTCTAACCCTGGCACCACATGACCACGTCACCTACTATCAGGCTCGGGGACTAGCTATGGGGGTATGGCCCCCAAGACATGGGCTGCGCCCCTAGGGGTGGCCCGGCCCACAAGGTTAAGGCATGCATGGCGCTACTCGGCGTGCACCACAAGACATTGTATAGTACCAAATAGGCTACTTTACTTTAACCCTACCTCCTCCAGAGTATATAAGGAGAGGTAGGGGTCCCCTAGCAGATAGGCTACATCAAGCTACTTGGTCGTCTAGATCAATACAATACACCAAAGACACATGACGTAGGGTATTACGTCGATCAGACGGCCCGAACCTGTCTAAATCGTTGTCTCTGCGCCTTGTGTCACCATCTGGTTCCTGATTACGCGCATCCCCACCGACAAATCTACCATCGTGGGATACCCCTCGGTGGACTGCCGAGCATATTCTATCGACAGTGCCATTTGCTTGGTAGATCACTTGTGTCTTGGTCCTCCAAGAAACAAAATAGCGTGACTTTGTCCACCGCCGAAGCGGAATACATTGTCGTGGGTGCTTGTTGTGCACAAATAATTTACATGAAACAAACTTTGCTAGACTATGGTGTAGTTTTAGAAAAAGTACCTCTTTTGTGCGACAATGAAAGTGCGGTAAAACTTGCAAATAATCCGATTCAACACTCTCGCACCAAGCATATAGATATCCGCCATCACTTTCTTAGAGATCATGTTGCTAAAAATAATGTATCACTAGAAGGTGTAAGGACCGAGCATCAATTGGTGGATATCTTCACTAAACCGCTAGATGAGGCAACATTTTGTAGACTGCAGAATGAGCTCAATGTGCTTGATTTTAGCAACTTTACTAAAACATGAGCTTGTGTTGTCCCTTGCATTGCATTGTAATATACTACATGTTTATTTTATGGCAATGCACATAGGGCTTGTCTAACATGGTTAAGATAACTGTCAAAAAGCGAGTGAAGAAGCTTAACCTTGGATCAAACTTGACAAGCAACTAGATTTACTTTCAAGTATTGCATATGCATGAATGTTGTATTGTCGTTTATCTTAAATCGCCCTTTATTGCCTATTTTTTTAAAAAGAACTATAGCCTAAGGCAAAATATTTTGAAAATTTTGAGGGTTTGAGAGAGGTCACTCACATCAGTCACAATTGGTGTTTATTTGGATCTTATTTGAGTTGGGACTTGATTGGGAACAGGCAGCACGACGAACTTTGAAGAATTGCTGGAAAAGGAGTGACCGGACGCTGCACCAGACTCTGGTGTCCAGCATCTGATCAGTTCACAGGAGGTGAACTTGCTATGAAGGAGTGATCGGATGCTGAAACAGTGTTTTCCCAGCGTCCGATCAGAAGGAGCTTTAGCGTTCGGTCGATCATGAAGGCATCAAGGCTAGGTGACCGGACTCTGGCTGCGTCCGGTTGGTGTCCACCAGACGCGTCCGGTCACGATTCTAGAGGATTTAGACCTCTCTAGAATCGATCGGACGCTGGGTGGTAGCGTCCGATCGCTACCACCAGAGCGTTCGGTCAGTAGAAATCGTGCGGCTTTAGGTTTCTTTCTCCGTTTCCTTATCTAACCCATGGGGGCCACCTTATTTATTCTCTGCGCCAGGGTTTGACCTAATCTATCCGCCAACATCGCCGCTCCTGTGCCTCCTCGCTGCCATCCCATGCCCTAGCCACCGCAAGCGCCACCGCACGACCCACGTGCCAGCCTTGCTCCAGCGCCGCCGCGAGCCCGCACTGCTCCTGATGTAGACTAGGCCTGATCTTCCGAAAGGTATGATAGCATCGATTGGTGGAGACTCAACGTTCATGATCTAGGCTTCGAACCAAGATTGATTTGGACCCCCACAACCGTTACACCACTGCTCTGTTGGTTATCAACCACGCGAACGCGATTGACCTCGCTGAGAAGGCTGTCCTGCAAGCGAATCGAGAACACAAGCAAGAACGGGATGAACGCAATCTAAAATTGCAAATAAATATGAGGCTTAAGATAACGAGAAGGAGTTCAAGTCTTTATTCGAAAGGACTAATCGTCACAGGCGAACAAGATCAATAACTGGGGCCCTGGTTCACAGCAAGCAGCATTGGCGGCACAGTTGCAGCAAAACGATGTCTGTTTCACGAGAAAATCAAGAACTAAACAAAACCCAAACCCTAAGGAGAGCGACGGCTGCTATTTATAGAGTGTTGGGCATCACCCCCCCTGGACGCGCCCCTAATGGGCCCAAACACGATACACGGTCCAACGGACCAAAAGACGGTGTCGCAGCACCCTGGCAGATTCTGGACGCTGAATTGTTTCGATGATTCCCGTTGATTCCGAAGGTTTTTTGATGTGAAACCAATTGGGTTGGCTTCCTTATCCAATTAGCTTTCCATCCATATGTGGATCATCGAAAACGGAGTTCGGATGCGTCCTGGGTGACCAATTTATGGCAGACTGGTCCTGGAACCCGAGACAGACTCGAACTTGAGTTGCTTTGGGCCTCCACCTCGGGGACTCGAACCGAATTAGCCTCGGACCTACTTCTTAACTTGGACACCCTTGCTGGACTCCTACCTCTCCATACCATGTGCCAAACATGGTCATATGCATGGATGTCATGTCCTCATCAGCTCCACCGCGCCTCCCCACGTCCATGCGCCGACAGCTGAGCCGCTTTGCTCCCGTGCTAGCGCCGCCGTGCCCCTGCAGTGCCCGCGCCACCGCATCACCCGCGCGCCTCCTTGCTGTGCCACCAGCGCCATCATGCCCTAGCAGTAGCACCGTCCACAACCTGTGCTGGCAAGGTTCTGCTCTAGCGCCGCAACAGCTCGTCCGTCTGCCAACAGCATCACCAGCACCGCCACAGTGCCCTAGCTCATGCCGTGCCCAATCCATAGCCATGCATTCCATTGTTGGGTCGCCAAAGTTCGTCGAGCCAGGACCCTAACTGTGGGGGATATACCCCCAGGTACCACAAGATGGTACCTGGGCCGCACCATCCGAGGTGGCCCGGCCCATAAGATCAAGGCGTGCACATCAAGATTACAAGTTGTACTAGATATTGTAATAGTACCAAATAGGATACTTTACTTGTAACCCTCCTCCTCCAGAGTATATAAGGAGAGGCAGGGGTCCCCCTCAGGGACAGATCATACAATATACATCTCAATACAATACACCAAAGACACAGGACGTAGGGTATTACGTCGACCAGACGGCCCGAACCTATCTAAATCGCTGTCTCTGCGCCTTCTGTCACCATCCGGTTCCAGATCACACGCATCCTACCGATAATCTACCACCACGGGCACCCCCCTCGGTGGACTGCCGACCTTATTTCGTCGACAGTGGCGCGCCAGGTAGGGGCCCCCTCTAGGGGTTGTGCGCGCTTGATCCATGGCAAACCAGATGGGATCTCAACATCGACGCCGTCCGTGGCAACCTTTCCCGAGGCGGCGTTCTTCAGCAGCCTTACAGGCTCGACGTTACGGCAACAACAGCCTTGCGGCTACCTGCGACGGGACTTCACGTCTCAAGCAGATTATCACAGCGACAACAACCGTCCGGCTACCTGCGACGGAACTTCACCTCTCAAGCATCCAGCTCCGACTCGCTTGGATTTTTGCCGGGACCAACACCAGGAAGCAAGTCGGCAGAAGCCAGGCGACATCAGCTGCAGCAAATTTTATCAGATCTGATCTTAAAACTCGTGACGAGATCGGAATCTATCCCGCATGCATCTCGTGTTGGCGAATACGAAGTCAAAGCTTCAGCCACGGCATGCATCAACGACGAGACTTGAAAGCAGCGTTACGACATCACGTCATGATCTACACCACCATGCAAGCTAATTATAGCTTCTATGTACGTCAGACAAGCAAGCAACGTCGCGCTCGATCAGGAGCCCACGGCCACGATGCTCTCGCTCTCGCTCAACACTACGCCTCCGTCGGGTCACCTGGCCGGTCATGAGCGCGTGCAGCCCCATGGCAAGAAGGTCGTGTCCGAGGCATACAACGCCATTGTCGACATGGTAGCCTGGCTCAGGATTGCCACGGGTGCACGGGATTGCGTGGTAGAGAGAGACGGACTCTAGTCGGATAAGAGCCGATCAGCAAACAAGGACTACGTGATCAACATGGCTACGTACGCAAGTTAATTAGGCCTGCATGTATGTGCGTGAGCCGCATACACGCATACGACGGCATGCAAGCTAAGCCAATCAATCTATACATGCCTCATGTACATACGAGAAGACATGCAAGCTAATTAAGTATTGAGGCTTGTATGCATGTACACATGCACGGATGCATCTAACATGCACGTAGCTATCTACGTATGTCTCCCCACGCGACGGACCAGGATGACCACGTCAAGCCCCGCCGAGTCGCTGAACACGCCGTGCTCCGACCACGTCGACCGCAACCACGTCGACCACGTCCTGAGCAGCTCCACCGAGCTCCGACCACGTCGACCGCGACCACGTCGACCACGTCCCGAGCGGCTTCGCTGAGCTCCGATCACATCGACTACGGACCACGTCAACCACGTCTCGAGCGGCTCCGCCGAGCTCCGACCACCTCGACCACCTCGACCACAAGACTACGTCGCAATGATGATCGCCGCGAAGAACGGCGCTATGACAATCGCGACCACAGTCATGAAGACAGGTCGAAAAGCTCGAGGACCGGACAACTTCATCGCCAACGACACGTCAAGCCATCTCTCGAACATCGCAACACGCCGACTACTCCCACCGGTCGTCAATAAAGCTAAGTATTATTTTTAATTGAAAATTTCTTCGATCATCGTACACCTCCGCCGACCACCCTAAGGGTGCGCTCCGCGTCGAATTTTCTCCATACATACAATCCAAAACATGTATAAGTTTTTACAACGGTTCGCCGATACGTTTTCCTTCCTGCTTGAGAATCCCAGAGCCGGCACTGTCTCCGGCTCCACCCCACGCGTGCATGAGAGTCCGCCCTCTGCGCTACGGGTAGTCGGCAGTCGCTCCCTGGTAACACTGGCACTCTACGCGGGGCAGCGTTCCGTACCTTGCGCTACGAGATGTTGGTCAGCCCAGGGCTGGCGCATTCTTCAGGACAGGTTAATACATCGCGCTACACCTCTACATAACAAAAGGGCTAAAAACAGCTAATGTTATTTTTCGAATATTACACCAAGTATAATTCATCGCCAACCGAACACCAAGTGTTTACTTCACCTCCTATAGAGAGGTCAATATATTTCGTACACCATCATGTACTACCGCTCTCCGTGTTTATTTTTCAGGAACACAGTTCGATCAGCGAGCTCATGCTTCAGGGTTCGCCAAGACCACTACGGTGCTCGAGGACTCTGGCCAGACCACGCTCGTGCTCAGGGACTCTGGCCAGACCACGCTCGTGCTCGAGGACTCGCCAGACCACTCCGTGCTCTGGGACTTCTCGCTAGACCACTCCGAGCTCCGACCACGTCGATCACATCTCGAGCAGCTCCGCTGAGCTCTGACCATGTCTCGGGGACTTCGTCGGTCGCTCCTCGACCTGTGCTCGGGGACTGCCTCGATCGCTCTCCGACCATGGCTCGGGGACTTCGTCGCTCGCTCCTCGACCTGTGCTCGGGGACTGCCTCGATCACTCTCCGACCATGGCTCGGGGACTTTGCGTCTCGACTACATGTGACTGGCAACTCGCATACAGTTGGGATATTTTTTCTTGGACCTTGCTACAAGGCTCATACCTCGCCTTCCAGCAAGCTCGGGGACTACATCGGTACGATGCACCTGCCGGTGCATCTCGTATCGCCTGTACGACGATTGGATTCTCAACTTAACTGGGAATTCTTTTTAGACCCTGGCACCACGTGCCTACGTCACCTACTACCAGGCTCGGGGACTAAGTGGGCACACTTCACCTTGCGGTGAATGTGTTTGTTTTTCGACCCCTATGCCTCTGATGATCAAGGATGCTACGCTTCAAGACGCACTTACATTTCTTTTCAGAAATACAAGTGGGCACACTTCCTGGGACGGAAATCTTTTTCTTTCTTCTTAAGAGCACCATACATTCTTCGGACAACCTACTTCTCCAGCGACAACGGTGGTCAAAGATGTTAAGAACTCAAGCCTTACTGTTCGGAGAAGGTTGAAACGGCGTGTCGCATCAGAATACATGGTGCTCGGGGACTAGCTGTGGGGGATATACCCCCAGGTACCACAAGATGGTACCTGGGCCGCACCATCTAAGGTGGCCCGGCCCATAAGATCAAGGCGTGCACATCAAGATTACAAGTTGTACTAGATATTGTAATAGTACCAAATAGGATACTTTACTTGTAACCCTCCTCCTCCAGAGTATATAAGGAGAGGCAGGGGTCCCCCTCAGGGACAGATCATACAATATACATCTCAATACAATACACCAAAGACACAGGATGTAGGGTATTACGTCGACCAGACGGCCCGAACCTGTCTAAATCGCTGTCTCTGCGCCTTCTGTCACCATCCGGTTCTAGATCACACGCATCCTACCGATAATCTACCACCACGGGCACCCCCCTCGGTGGACTGCCGACCTTATTTCGTCGACACTAACCCTAGCCGATTCGGTGGTTCCCCGCGTGTTGCTTCTCTGTTCTTCGGATCATAGGCTTCAGGTAGCAAGCCAGTCGTTTCAATTCCGTATCTAAATTGCTTGCTTCCTAGGGTTTCGCATCTATTAGATATATTGTATTTATTTGTATATCCTATCTATTCCATCATGCAGCGAGTTGGTGCCGCTGAGGTGTCAGTGGCAGTTGTCAGTTAACTCAGAGCCAAGCTCGCGAGTACGGATCGAGGCCAAACCTCGGAAGCGACAGATTGATAGTTGATCTTTATCAGCGGCCATTTTTCTTTAGATTATCAGATGGCTCGCGTGAAAAATGTTGGAGGTGGTCCCAGTGATGAGGATCGGAGGCCCCCGCCTCGTCAGCCCGCAGATCCTAAAGGCAAGGCGACAAAGAAGACTGCAACAAAAAAGCGCAAGTACCCAAATGCAGAGATAGCTAGAGCAGCAGCAGTTGCAGAGGCAGTAGAGTGTGCCGAGAGAGGAGGTGCTCATAGTGGAGTTGTTATTGCTTATCAGCTTTCACCAAAAGCGCAGGCTAGACTTGAGCATATTGAGCGTCTTCATGGTGGTCCACCTAAGACTCTCATGATGGGGGGACAACGTCTGGCTATTGAGGAGCCTCAGCAGCAGCCCCAGCCGACAGAGCCGACAGAGTAAGTGCAGGAGGGTGAGTAGACTCAGGAGGGTCAGCAGGCCAAGGAGACAGCAGGCACCACAGCCACAGCTTCATCGCTCTGGTCGTACCTGTGCTCCTATCACATTGAGGGCAGACACACAGAGGAGGGGTTCTCGTCCACCGCCTAGACCATAGGGTCCTCCTCCAGTGACCCATCTTAACTTGAGGGCCGCCACGGCCAAGCAGGTGCAGCAGCTGAGGTTTGTGGACTTTGAGGTGTGGTTCCCGCCGAGGAGGGATGACAGAGCATCAGAGGGTTTCTACACACCTCTGCCGGAAGATTTCTACAATGTCTATCTCAACAGTAGGGCAGTTTTTAGATCTTAGAGAGTCTGCAGCATTGAGTCGATAGTTGCAGCAGCCAGAGACCACATTCGCCCCTACCTTGCATATCTGCTGGGGCTGACAGATTTGATTGGATGGACCAGATTATATGTTCCATCTTGGGTTCATCAGTTCTATGCTACTCTCTGGATTGACCCACATCATAGATATATTCATTTTGCTTTCAGAGGCAGGGATTATCGGTTGACGAGCACTAGGGTTAGGGAGATACTCAGGCTTCAGGAGCAGCCTATCAGATTACATGAGGTTTGCTATGGACAGACAACTCCTCCCAGACGCCCACATGGTGGTATGGTGCCCCCTATGGACTTGGTTCATCACTGTTTCACAGAGCCTTTTGGCGAAGGGTCGAGGAGGAACCCTAGTGATCTTAACCCAACTGCTCGTGTGCTTAAGGCTATTATGAGGAGGACATTGCTATCGAGGATAGGGTATCGCGAGGGCTTGACTCGCATACAGTTGTGGCTTATCAACTCTCTGATGCAGCAGACAGTTTTTGATATTTGGGATCTTATTCTATCAGAGATGGAGGATACGATAGCTGAGGGTTTCAGAGGTCACAGGCAGCTACCCTATGCTCATTGGATCACATTCCTTATCCATAGAGCAGTCACAGTCAGGCCGCCAGAGATGCTTGCTGAGTACAGTGGTGCCACCACAGAGTTCCTTGCTTATAACATGACACAGATGATCAGGCACAGTACACCTACAGCACCCAGTCAGCTGCGTCGATGTCCTGAGGTGCCAGAGACTACAGCCCAGTAGGATGATATTATCAGGGGCATAGCAGCTACTGAGGAGGAGGAGCTTGCTCAGCAGGAGGGAGTGTCGTGTGCGACCCCAGTGACAGTTCTGATGATGACTACCAACCCGTCCCTCGAATGCCTCCCCAGCGACATGACCATGAGGCCAACAGCTCTAGTTCAGCGCCACCTACCCTATAGACTGACCCCGCTCTCCTTGCTATACTTGAGCGGATGAGGCA
Source organism: Miscanthus floridulus (assembly GCF_019320115.1). Lineage (NCBI taxonomy): Eukaryota > Viridiplantae > Streptophyta > Magnoliopsida > Poales > Poaceae > Miscanthus > Miscanthus floridulus. The sequence continues at coordinate 224,731,198 of NC_089587.1, read as the reverse complement.
GGACCAGGCACGCCATGCTCAGGAGATAGCTGCTACATTTGCACAGTTCCAGACTCGGCAGGATGAGTTCTAGCAGTAGCAGCTTGCCATTCAGCAGCAGACATAGGCTCTACAGCAGCAGCAATTGGCCATGCATCAGCAGCAGATCCTCATGCAGCAGTAGCTTCTTGGATTTATGCAGCATGTAGTGACAGCTATTGGGGCTCCACCGCCACAGTCTTCGCCCTTGCTTGGTCAGCCTACCACCACTTCCATGACTCTAGCGTTACAGCCTAGTGGGCTTCAGAGTCATGGACAGCCACCAGCATAGTTTGCTTCTCCTACAGAGCAGGTGTCCCAGTGGTTTGCTACGTCAGTGCCAGCCCCGCAGTTCACACCGTTTCGTACGGGCTTCACACCGACTGAGACGTCCTCGCTGCTAGTGCCAGAGACCTCAGTGTCCAGGAGCCTTGGTGCTTCCTTTAGTGAGTTGACAGGGCATCCTACACCGCCAGACCTACATGTCCCTGTACCTACCACCATTGCTCCAGTGACAAGCATGACAGAGACGCTCCCTTCCTTAGTGGCATCATCAGAGCCAGCAGCTTCAGTCGCACCAGCACAGCCTACAGCAGCTCCAGTCCCTGATCCAACCTAGACTGCTTCAACATCGCTTCCTGCTTCAGAGGGTCAGATAACTTAGAGCTTCGGATCAGATGATGATGGCACCCAGTTCCAGCTCGCTCCTCGTACCTCAGCGCTCAGCTCATCCGCTGCAGCCCCACCGACCGACCCTTAGGTTTTGGTGTTTGACGCCAAAGGGGGAGAGGGATCGAGTATGTAGACTTAGGGGGAGCGATGTATCTAGGGGGAGCTTAGTTATTATATTTGCTTATCTATTACATTTAGAGTTTTATGTGTGATACACTATTATGCATTCGTCGTGTGTTTACTCATATGCATTAAAACTATATCTACATGATAGTGATATCTACGTGATCGTGATATATGACATGTGTGCTCTCTACTTTGGATTATTTATATGTCATATCACTTGTGTTATGCTCATTTGCCTTTGCTTTCGCGTTTTACTCCGATGCAAATGAGCTTTATTACTTGTACTCATGCTTATTTTATATCTTTTGAGTACATCATGTTGGCTTGGTTCATATAAGCTTGCCTAACCCTTTTGTTCTTATTGACAAAAGCTTATATGATCCAAGCATGTTAAAAACCTTAACTCTTTTACATACTTGAGGTGGTATTGTCATCAATCACCAAAAAGGAGGAGATTGAAAGCATCTAGGCCCCTAGTTGGGTTTCGGTGATTAATGACAATACATGATTACTGTGACTAACATGTGTTTTGAAGAGGCAATTGAGTTAGGTCATGGTAATGGAGATCGATTGGGCTATAATGATGGTCATGCCCCTATGATGGAAATCGTTTTGGTTTTCAAAGGATGGACTAGTTCTAAGTGTCGATTGGAGTTGGAGTGACACTAAGAGTAGTTTAGGACTTTGTTTTTCCTTTGGCCATACTATTAAGGGGGTATGGACGGGTAGCTTGACCTAGGTGAGTCTAGTGAGTTAGGTGTGGTACACACTTGTTAAAACTAGCACTAAATAGCTCCTAAATATGCCTAAGATCCTATGGAGCAAACTTCATTCACATATGACCGAGAGTTGGAAGTGAATGGAGGGTCAAATACTGACCGGACGCTGGCTTCGGTGCGATCGGACGCTGGCGCAGAGTCCGGTCAGTTCATTTGACCGAGGAGATTACGTTCGGTGCGACTGGACGCTGGAAGGTCAAGTGACCGGACGCTGAGAGCCAGCGTTCGGTCGTTTACAGTAAGGTTCCAGAGAGGGAAAATTGTGACCAGACGCGTCCGGTCACACTGTAAACACTAGAACTCAGGGAGAACTGACCGGAGCGTCCGGTCAACATGACCGGAGCGTCCGGTCACCCCGTAGAGGCACATAACGGTTTGTTTTTCAGCCCATGTTATAAATAGAAGCTCCACTCGTGTGTGGGGTTACTTTTGCTCATTCCAACAGCTGAGAAACACCTTAGAGAGTGCCAAGAAGAGCAAGATCCTAGTGAGGTGATTGAGATTTGAGAATCCCAAAGAGAGCCCTCATTAGCAAGATCAAGAGTAGCAAAGTGTGCATCCATCTTTTACCCTAGACTTGTTGTGGTCAAGTGAGAGTTCGTACTTGTTACTCTTGATGATCGCCATCACCTAGATGGCTTGGTGGTGATTGGGAGCTTGGTGATCACTCGGAGAGCTTGTGGATAACCCAACTCACATTGTGAGCGGTTGTGGGTGATTCACCGCGATGGAGTGTTGAAGAATCAACCCGTAGAGAGCACTTGATCCTTGCGCAGATAAAGGGGGAGCAACACCCTTGCACGGGTGCTCCGACGAGGACTAGTGGGGAGTGGCGACTCTCCGATACCTCGGTAAAACATCGCCGCGTTCCTCCTTCTCTATTTACTTTGAGCAATTCAATTCTTGTCTTTACATTCATAGAATTGCCATGCTAGAGTAGGATTGGAACTTAGTTTGCAAATCTTTTGTGCGGTAGAACAATTAGTAACACTTTCTAGGCACAAGGGGTTAATTGGGCTAACCATAGGATTTTATTATTGCATAGAAATTTAGAATTAGCCCAATTCACCCCCCTCTTGGGCATCTTGATCCTTTCAGGAACTTTTGCGCGAAGAGAGGACGAAAGTGCAAGAGAGTTAATTAGCAAGTGTGGTCCATTCAACTGGTAGAATGGATCTTAGCCGTCTTTTCGGGCTGGGGCGTTACACAAATCTAGTCTAGGGGCTCCTTATATAGATGTACCTTTACCAAGTAGGGTTCGTGGCTTGGTAAATATGAATAGGGAGAAGAAGAATCTCCTTTCTCTACATGAACTAACAATGTGGCACTTATTTATGTCGCACCTTTCACTTGCACTTGTGGTTTTAAACATTAAAGCTTATTAGGGAGCATATGTACACAATGGGCCTTTGAGATTTATTATTAGAAATTCTGTATATTGGTTGGGGACTAGCCCATAAATAAATTCTAACACAAAAGGCTCATGCAGGACTGTTTTGCATCGTCCTCATGCAAACGTTGTTCAGCAGGCAGAGCATCCCAGACGTCGGATTTTAAATGCTTATTAGGACCATATGGTTGCCTGGCTGGTTCCTTATTTGGAAGGCTTGCAACCAAATACGTCCTAATGACTTTATCGGTCTCGAGATGTGCTAGCCCAGGTTAAAAAAAAAAACAGAGAGAGAGACGTGCTAGCCCGATGTGTTAAGAGGTTTTTCTTGGATATAGAGAGAGAGCATGCGCGGGCGCACGTCTAGGGTGGATAACTGACTGCGTGATATGATATTGGGCGTTTACGGGTCTATTTCATTGGTAGGGAAGGGAAAGCGGCCGTGGCGCAGTGCCGAGCCCGTAGCATGTAGCCCAGCGAGGGCCAGGCCTGTCAGTTGCTTCTCAGCGGGCCCGTGGAGAAACTGGGCCGGGAAGCGAGTGTCGGCACGTCGCACGTAGCTTTACCCCGCCTTCCCAGGTCCCGAGTCCCGACGCCGACCTGAGCGCCCACAAGAATGGAATCGGGCGCGGGCCGGTTGCGGAGCCCATCGGTGGGCGGGGCCGGGGCCCGCATCCATGTCGGCCCGCGAGAGGTCCACCGAGGAGAAGAGAAGCACGAGTTGCTTGCTTGCTTCTCTCGCGCTGTCGTCAGGTCAGCCGTCAGCCGTCAGCCGTAGTTTCTATTAAAAAAAATACAACTAGTTACACGTGTTGCTTCAGATTTAACCAAATTTCTATTAAATAATATTTAAATTTATAGCTTTGGATTAATTTATTATAAATATGCATTTCGTAATTAATCTAATGATGTTTATTTAATATTATAAACATTTATATTTTTATCCATAATTGGTTAAACTTGGTATCTAAAACATGACACTATTTCAGAATTCGTTCTTTGGGAGGTAGGGAGTACTATTTGCCGTTCTGCTGTACCTGCCGTTCACGCTCTTGGTCTGTTGGTCAGCCCTGGCGAGTCATGCCATTTCCGGACACATGCTCTGCTCGCACCTTGCACCACCGTTTCGTTCCGACGGCGACGGCGGCAGGGCTAGGGAGACAAAAGCAAAATATTCTCAAGGTTTTTGACTGCACTGTAGGAACAAGACACGTGCCAAAGTTGGCCTTGGTGATTGATGATTCTCAGCAGTCCACGCCCCGGTGGCCCCACACTCCAGCGTCCAGAGCAGGGAATCTCCCTCCGCAACCGCATCTGCGCGCGCTCACCACGCGGCTCCCACGCCCCTGAATTCTCCGAAACCGAAACCCGCCTCGCGCCTCGCCGCCTGCTGCTGGCCCCCCGCCGCTGAATGAACAGAGGAGGAGGAGTCCCGGTGCTTCGCGCGAGGTCGGTTGCAGTCGCGCCTCCCCCAACCACGACCTCTTTCTCTTTGGCTCACCGCCTCGCGGTATAAATACGGGCTGCCACCATACCATACGTGCCAGGGTCACCACACAAGGCAACATCTGTCGACGGGTAGCAGAGAGTGAGAGAGATCGAGGCACAAACACACACTGAGAGTCGAGTCTGAGACTGAGACTGGCCCATTCCAAACACATTCCACTAGCAGCTTGAGCATCGGAACTTGTTGGGCAGGATCACCATGTCGTCCAAGTCCAACTGCGGTGAGGAGAAGGAGCTGGTGTGCGTGACCGGCGCCGGCGGCTTCATCGGCTCGTGGGTGGTGAAGGAGCTGCTCCAGCGCGGCTACCGTGTCAGGGGAACTACGAGGGACCCTGGTGAGTGACTGACTCACATCACACCATCTCCTGCACTGCAATGCCCTTCTGCAAGCTCAGAGAACTTGCTGTCCTACTCACCTCTGCTTTGCGCGCACTTGCTGACATGCAGCGGACAGCAAGAACGCGCACCTGCTGGCTCTGGAGGGCGCCAAGGAGCGCCTCACCCTGTGCCGCGCCGACGTCCTCGACCGCGACTCCCTCCACGCCGCCTTCGCCGGCTGCGACGGCGTCTTCCACGTCGCCTCCCCGATCTCCAACGACCCGGTCAGTCGTCGCTGCTACCTCTTTCATTTTCAGACTGAACAGCAATGCGCTATGTACTCTGCTGCTGACGCTGCTTGCGTGCGCCCCGCCTGCAGGAGCTCGTGCCGGTGGCAGTGGAGGGCACCAGGAACGTCATCAACGTCGCGGCGGACGAGGGTGCGCGCCGCGTCGTCTTCACCTCCTCCTACGGCGCCGTCCACATGGACCCCAACCGGAGCACCGACACCGTCCTCGACGAGACCTGCTGGAGCGACTACGACTTCTGCAAGCGAACGGAGAACCTGTATTGCTGCGCCAAGATGATGGCGGAGATCACAGCAACGGAGGAGGCGGCGGCGCGGGGGCTGCAGCTGGCCGTGGTGCTGCCGTGCATGACCATGGGCCCCATGCTGCAGCAGACGCTCAACTTCAGCACCAACCACGTCGCGCGCTACCTCATGGGCACCAAGCGCTCCATCCCCAACGCCGTCGCCGCCTACGTCGACGTCCGCGACGTCGCGCGCGCGCACGTCCTCGCCTACGAGCGCCCCAGCGCGTACGGACGGTACCTCTGCATCGGCACCGTGCTGCACCGCGCACAGCTCGTCGCCATGCTGAGGGACCTCTTCCCGCAGTACCCCGTCACGGCCAAGTAAGCACAGAGCGCCCCTCCTCCTCGTCTTCCTCTGTTGTCGTCATCGCCGCCGCCGAGCGATGAGCTCTGACAATCTCGCGCGCTCGTCTTTGATGTGATGCAGTTGCGAGGACGATGGCAAGCCATTGGCGAAGCCGTTCAAGTTCTCCAACCAGAGGCTCAGGGATCTGGGCTTGGAGTTCACTCCGCTGAGGAAGAGCTTGTACGAGACCGTGGTGTGCCTGCAGCAGAAGGGACACCTGCCTGTCATCCAACAGCAGCAGCGCGCGAACTTGTAAACCAGAGGACATGCCGGGATTTCACAGATAAAAATGAACGTGGCAAACAACACACAGAAAGAGAAGCACAAGAAGATGATATGAGGATTTTGTAAACTTCGTATATTCATCCTTTTCTTTTCTTTTCTATACAAGTGCATTTTGTTGTTCAAAAAAAAAATCTACAGTTGTATGATCCATTCTTATTCTGTTTTTTTCGAAAGGACGGCAAAAGTTTGCCGCGATTTCTATTAGACGAAGAAAAGAAAAAGAAGGCAAGTGCCCCGTCCAGTTCTTTAAATGGAAACTGGGCAAAAAACCATACAACTGAGAAGAGCCCCGCTCATCCTACACAACTTGATACAACAATTCAGCACCAACTTGTCGAATCGACCCCAGCTAACCAACTATCTCAACTCACGCCGCCACTTGCAGCTGGTCGACGTCCACTCAACTCGACTCTACTAGAACAAACTCTCCACCACTGGCACCACCCACGCAACACAACAGCGAAAACGACGCACTAGCCCCGCCACGAGCCGTCCCGGCCGAGACAAATTCCACAACGACGCCTTCAAGAAGGTAACGACGTCCAAGCGCCGCCGTCGCTCGTCCAAGGCCGGACTGGGTTTTCACCCGTGGAGAGCGCTGTGGACGCGACGCCCTCAACGGGGGGAACGGCACCCGCAGGTGTCGCCGTCACCAGGCCTTCGCCCAAAGAAACCACAGCACGGTCGTCGGTCAAGATGCCGGGTCACTGCCAGGCACCAAAGACGTCGCCGCCAGACCACCGGCCGAGGCCACTCCGAGGGGGTCGACGCGCCGGCCACACAAGCAGCCGCAAAGCTGCGCCAGCACCCCCGCCGACCGGACCACATGCCGAAGAACCAGGCTTCCGCCGCCGTGTACGTCCACCTTGGGCACCGTCCCATGCCCTGAAGATCCCGGATCTGGGGCAAGGCCCCAGACCAGCACCCCCGAAGACGCCGAGGCCTCCGTCCTCGCTGCGACCGCTCCGCGCCGACAGCCAGGATCATGTGGGGAAGAACGGCATAGAAGGGCCGCCCCCCAACGCCGGCATGAAACCCAACCACCGCCACAAAATGGCCACCATCGAGAAGAAGGAGAGGGCGAGCAGAGAGGGAGGGAACCCCGCCGCTGCCCCCTGCGCCCGCACGGGCACACGCGTCGGCAAGCCCCAACAGGGAAGTGTGGCCTCCACCGGGCCCGGCAATGCCGGCAGCACCACCACGGCACCGCAGGCCTGCCACCGCCACGGCCGGCCACGCCACCACGGCATCGCCGAAGGAACCACACCGCCACCGTTGGATTGCCGCCCAGACGCCGAAGACGCCGCCCAGCCGAACCACCAAGCAGCCGATCCACCTCCTTGACAAAACCGCCGCCGGTGCCCAGCCGAACACCAGCGCCGGTAGTCACTACCACCGCAGGAGCACCAAATCCGGCCCAGTGAAGGCCGGATCCAGCCGCCAGAGCGCCAGATCCGGTAGCCGGAGCCGCCACCGCCGCCGCTGTTGCGCCCGCTGTAGACGCCGGCGAGGACCAAGACGGCGAGCAGCAGCCTCCATCCCGCGCCCACTCCACCTCCGAGCGCAGCAGCAAGCTGCCGCGCCCCCTCCGCCACCTCTGACCTGCTGTCGCTGCCGGCCATCGCCGGACCAACGGAGGAGCACCACCACCACCACCACCACCTACGGGCCAGGGCGCCACCGCACCAGCCTCGCGCACAAGCCACACCGCCCACCGCCACGGACACCACCGTCAAACCGTCGCACCGCCATGGATGGGCGGCGCAGCCGAGCACCACCATGGCAGCCAACGCCGCCCCGCACGGCCACGAGGCCCACCAGCGTAGATCCGGCATGGGAGCTGCCGGATCCACCCTCCACGGCGTCGGATCTGCCACCTCCGTCGAGGATGGGGTCGTCGCAGCCGCCGCCGTTGCTCGCAAGCTGCTGGCGCCGTCGCCTCGCGCCCACCAAACGGACGGGGAGGGGACGAAGAGCCCCGCCGCCACCGTCATTGCGACTTCACGGCGAACTGCCAGAGGGCTCGGGCGGCGGCGAGGATGAGGGCCGCGAGAGAGAGGTGTGCGGCGGCGCAGGCTTGGTCCGCCCGTGTCGCCCTTGGCGAGCGACGCGGGCGTCTGTTGGTGCCTGGAGGATTTGCTTCGCCCCATTCTTATTCTGTATCATGGCACATGTAAAGTCGTTATTGTGACGAATTGTATAAGTATTATATAAGTTAATTGCTTTCCTTTCTCATCAAATTACTACAACTCGAATGTAGTGTGGAGACGTAGACCGAGTTTAAGACGCAGGGGGCACGCGTTAGTCACTTGTTCACTTTAAGGCCCTGTGTCAATTAGCTGGGAATGTGGTCAGGAATTATTCCAGCTCATCAAAGGCTATATAAATTAGGCAAACATTCCTGATGAGAATCCACACAAGTATGGGGGTGTTCGGTTCTTTAGTCGTTCCTAAAATTCATGTTACATCGAATGTTTAGATACTAATAAAGAGCATTAAATATAGATTAATTACAAAACCAATTACATAGATGAAGGCTAATTTACGAGATAATTTTTTAAGCTTAATTAATCTGTCATTAGCATATGTTTATTGTAGCACCATGTTGTTAAATCATGGACTAATTAGGCTTAAAAGATTTGTCTCGCAAATTAGTCGCAAGTTATGTAATTAGTTTCGTAATTAGCCTATATTTAATACTCCATACATGTGTTTAAACATTCGATGTAACAGAAATTTTAGGAGGACCTATACAAACCAAACAGAGCCTATTTCAGCTCAACCGAACGATGACTAAGCCAATCTGGTGGAGGAGAGGGTCCACTTAGTGCGCCGCAACGGGAGGTATGTCATATCACGGCTTTAAGATTTATTCAAAATTAACGGTGTCATACATATTTTAATTTTTCATAGGACAAGAGACTCTCAACTATGTCTATACACACCACACACCAGAGGACGAAGGGACACGAGAACTCTGATATAAAAAAAAATAACACAACCTATAAACAAAAAATTAGCCCATGTACAGTAAAGATAAAACGATAGAACAATAGCAAAGATCATAGTAAAATATCTGAGAAGTCTCCATTTTCATGAACACAAGGCTAATAAATCCTGGCCAAAACAAGATTTTTCGACTTTTGTGGTTGTTAACCAATTGCTTCTGTCTACAAGCTTTTTAGATAATGGAATAAACATTCGGCTTCATTCTCGCTCATAAGTGAGGAATTAGACCATATTATTACAAAGAAATTATCACTCTTATATTTAAAGCAGACTCATAAAAATGAGACAAAATCAGTTCGCAATCCTAGACGTAACGGGTCATCCACGGGAGGAAAAAAGCCAAAGCTGATATCTCAATCTGAACTAATGAACCAAAATTGAAAATAAATACCAAATGAATAGAATATGCATGGTAGAAACAGTAAAATATTGTTAGACTCCTTGGCCTGAAGTTCATTCCAATACGAATATTAGTATAGGAGCACTGGTGCGTGGGTCCCACCACTTGTTCCTTAAGGGCGGTTGGTCCCGTTTGGAGTTGTTTTGTACTAAATGGGGTAAAATAAAACAGCTTCACCTAAGGAGCCTCTTAAATTATGCTCTCACAAAGGATATGTGGAGGGTGGAGCTAAAAATAGTGGCTTCATCTAGCTTCACCTAGCTCCGGAGGGCCTTGCATAGGGTTTTGTAAGAGCGTGCTTTAAGATGCTCTATATGTGGAGCTGTTTTATCAAATAGTTTACTAAGGGCTCGTTTGTTTTGGCTCCCGCGGCTCTGGCTTCCACCGACACTGCACTGTTCATGGAGCCGTTTTCTCTCTCCTATATTGTAGCAACACTGTTCGCTGAAGTCGCTTTTCTCTCTCCTACTTTATCGTCTCACTGTTCACGGAGCCGGCGGAGCTCGGTTTTCTAGCTCATGCGGCTCCAGCTACAGTGCGTGAACAGTGACATAGTCGGAGCACGCAGGAGCGCTGCCAAAGAGGCCCTAAAACAGCTGCAGCTCCACCGATGGAGCTGTTCGTGGAACTGAAGCAACAAATATATCGACGCCAACAAAAAAATGTCACGTTAGGGGAGAGGTTGCCAAAGGGTGCTTACCATATCTCGCCTGCTGAAATGCAAAATACGAGACAAAAAAGTTTGTCTTGCAGCCAGATGCTAGCTAGGAGCCACCGCTTCGTTCTCCTTCCTAGTCACGTGCTCGGCTCCAACTGCAAAATATCGATCGCGCGTGTATATTTGATACAACTGATCTCCTAGCCAACATGTTATATGAATAGACTATATTGTTTACTTTTGAGATATTAATACAGATGAAAAAAGTACATGTGACATAGCACCTGCATTTAGCCAGCAACAGGTTAAATTATTAGCCTTGCTCTAACTCATTATGTGTACCCTTCATTGAACAACACGATGCTTGCCATTTTCGAAGAAGTTCAAGTCTAGTTTTCGAAGAAGTTCAAGTCTGAGAATAAGAAGGATCTAGTTTTTGAAGAAGTTCAAGTCTACCGTTGGTTAGTTCGATCTTAGGATTCACGAAGTTTGACTTCTCAGTCTCCTGTTTCTGGATCTGTTAGTCATACGACATGTTTTGGATAATCATTATCTTGTTGTTTCTCCATTGTCCACGTCTATCTTGACTTCTGGATTAAGCCTCGGTTGTATTAAGTTGCTCTTAACCATGTAACTTTAAATCTCGGTGTAATTTAGCGTTCGACGTCGTGTAATCTTTCGTGTAATTTCTGATCTACGAAATGTGTCGGGTTCATAAACCCGGGGTCCCTCATGGACTGGCTTCCCAACAAAGACTCGGCCCAGCAGACAACGTTGCGAGCAACGCGCAACTCATGGGCCGGCCCAAAACACCTAAAAACGATAGGCCAGAAGGACAATCCAATCTCTGACTGGAAGGCTTGACCGAGGAGGAACGACGTCCGCTTCCGACTCTGGCCCGCCTCTCCGACCGGAAGGCCTCGCGAAGAAGGAACATCACTCGCTTCTGACTCTGGCCCGCCTCTTCGACAGGAGGGCCTGGCCAAACACCACTTCCGACTCTGACCCGCATCTCCGACTGGGGACGCAGCAAACCCCTGCTCACTGCTCTTCTCCAACTGGCGCGATCAGTGCCGACTGGGACCAATCGACCGGGGACACTCGCTCGGTAAGGACTAGGAAACAGACGGAGAAAATAAGGTAGGGCACTCAAGTCAACCGTAATACCAAGGATCGTACCCTGTACACCTACGGGATAGTACCATGTGACCTCCCTAGCATGACAGAACCCAAACAGTGTTGTAGGCGCCGACATTTTCCCCTACAGTGTTGTGGGTGCCATCAACTCCTATACCAGACAAATACGGTAAGGCTCCCCCACGTGCCTCTGAGGCATCAATAGTGTTGTGGGCGTCGGTATTTACTATACCAGGCGAACATGGTAAAACTCCTTGCATGCCTCTAGGTATCAACAGTATGGTAGGCACCGACGTCTGCCATACCTGAAGAAGACGACGCAACCTTTCACGTGCATCTGACACTAAACAGTATTCTGGGCGCCTACCATCATCTTGCACCCGTCGGCGTGGGCAACAAGACTTAGCAGCATACATACTCTCTCCCTCTAACTTGTAAGGCCATCCCCTTCATCTATAAAAGGTGATGCGCTCTCTTCCAATAGATAGATGGATCAGTTCACTAGTACACAACAACAAAACCACCAGGTTCAAACCACAAGCACATGCTCGAATACTGAGCACGTAGCGGGGCTTCCATCACTCTCGGTCCTTCAGACCAGAGTTCAACCGGACCTCTTGTACCCCATATCTTTCTCCTCCTCATTTGTAACCTCACTGCAAACTTCGAGCACCTGGGCTCAGGAATAAAGTCACCGACTGACTCAAACAGAACGTAGGACATGTTGCCTGAACTAGTATAAACCCTGTGTCATTGAGTGCTAGGCCACATTCGATCACAACATACAGCAAAACTACAAATATTTACGTGTTGGTCACTTTCTGCACTGATAGTTGGCGACGTCCGTGGGGAAGACGTTGTACGTTCAACACTTTTTGGTCATCGGATGACCCACTTTTCCGCCACCTTCGCCATGACGAGCTCAAGCGATACGACTCGCTTTGGCTCACTGGAGTTTCCCGCACTCCCACCTATTGGGATGTGGGTTCCACCCGTCTTCGAGCCGTCCCATGCCTTTCTCATCAGAAGCCTGGACTACGTCGCCGACCGACTCGGCGTACTACACCTCCACAAGGAGGCACTCATTCTGGCGCCAGTCAGAGGGGCGCCCTCCATCGGCTCTGTGACGCACGATGACTTCAACGACAAGGCGCATGCGCTTCATTTTGAGCAAACTCTCTACTCAAACCCCCGCTGTGAGTAATGTACATACTGTTATTTACTCACTATTTGCTATCTTCCATCGATTATCTAGAGGGACCCTGTTGTCCTTATCACGACCAGCATGCGATTGGTTCCCCTATGGCCTTGCGTTCCCCATGGATGCGTACGCCCGAGGGCTCCGAAGGATGCCGGCACCGCCCCCTCTCACGTCCGAATTCATGGGGATGGTGAGCTATGCTCCCACCTGTTTCCTTGACCTCATGGATGACGATGTTGAGAGTGATGGCTCCAGCATCGACGACGTGGCACCTAGCCACCGTTCGTCCTAGGCGTTAGCTATGACGGACGCTCTAGGACAACCGCCAGTGGTAGTGGAGTCCTTTTAGACTCACACCCCTCTAGACCCTCGTGCGGGGACCCTCGCGCTCACACGGGAGCACGGCGAGGAGCTATGACAACGGCGGTCGAACCAGTCGCACCTACGCTGGTGCGCTCGACGCACCGCACTGCGCCTCGTGCGCATAAATCGGCAAGCGGCGCCCGGGGTCACGCCCGCTAGGTCTAGCGCAACATCATGGATGGGGGGAACGATCCCCCATAGTTTACTCGGGCTGACCAGAACGTCGCCGTTGCGGCAAAGCTTCTGCGTGGCCTCCCCGAGTTGAATGACCCCCAAGAATAGGTGATCCACTGGAACCTCGGGGCACTGGTATAAACTGCTGCCATTCAACAGGCGAAGAGCTCCATATCATGACACCGACTCATGGCCTCTCTCCCCACTAGGGGAGTGGGGACACACCAGACGAATCGCTCCACCCGCTCACCACTACAGCCGCCGAGCATGGCACAGGAGGCCACATCTATGCCCCGGCTTGACTTGGCGCCCACTCCACACCTACTGCCTCTACGCGAGCGGCTTGGACCGAACCAGGATGCTCGCAGCGTCATCAGCAACCGGCATCAGTCCCGGCATGATGATGGCGTCCATTGAGCGACAGTGATGGCAGGCGACACAGACCCCGGTCGAACCATCGCGAGGAGTGGTGAAACGCACCCTAGGCGCGGTCACAAACCCGGACGACCAGAGTCCCAGCCCGGATGGCCCAGGAGCATGGGCCTTTGCCCGACGCATCCAGAGAGCACCGCTCCTGCAGTGCTTCAACGGAGGCCGAGGCAAAGGCAAGGCCAAGCGCCAGGTTCAGGACGAGGGCCCCTGCACGTAGAGGGGCAAAAAGAACAAATAAGATCGTCTCCGACTGGCCAACTCTGTGTTGGTCACCATGGCTGATCACACGGACAAGCAGCCCCAGCATGGCCTTTCGGACCATTTCAATGAGCTCATGGAGAGTCCATGCACCAACCACACCTACCCCATCAAATACCTCTACAAGGACTGTGAGCTCCTCAAGCGCCTTCTGCGATAGGCCAACAGGCCAAAGGAAGGAAAAGGCAAAGCAGCGGCCAAGAAGGGGGGCGTAGCGGGCAAGGATCCGGACGACTGAAGGTCCCTATATGGCGACTGAGGTGATCCGACTGGATGCCTACCGACTAAAGGACAACAACGACAACATTCTCACCAACACTTGGAACAGCGAACAACTACATCGTTTCTTCCTTTAAAATTCAGTCTTATCATTTTTTACTTAACGTTCGCCCCTATAAAGCGCCCTGACCTGAACACTTTTGGCCTGGGTCACTCAGGGGCCCCACGGGGATGCAACGTCACCCCTCTTTTTACTTTCACATGATAAATACATTTTTCCCCGAACGAAAGGGTAGTCCATTCCTTCAATTTCCTTACGTAACTTTGCTTAAAATATTCCGACCGATCGCACCCCGCCTCTACCTACGGTTACGAGCGACTTAGCCTCGTGGGCCATGCCTGAGCTCTTAAAGTTGCATCCTACAGTGCGAATGGGCAAGTGCGAAAAAGAAGAGAATAAAAAACAAAGTTATGCTAAGGTAAAAATAAGGAATGGACGGAACAAGCTTCCCCGAATGGAGTAGTTCCATCACAAAAAACAAAGTTACTGTATTCATAAATACACAAAAATGCTTTACATAGGGGGCTCCCCCATGACATTATCTTCTAACAACTGCTAAAGTATTTCTACTACTTCTACTATGGCTCCACGGCGGCATCGAGCACCGGCTCTACTGGCGAGGGAAGGGGCTGCTCATCCTTCGACTAGGCAACATTTGGCTCGGTTGGAGGCGGGGCGATGTCCACTTCCGACCTAGGCTCCATGCCATCCACAGGCTAGGCGACATCCTCCTGATGCATGCTTCCAGCCATGTCCGCACGGCGGCCATCCATCACCCACTGTGCGGAGACTTGCTCGGCCAACAACTTTGCGTGTGGCAGCAAGCTCTCCTCGAACGACTGGATGTCACCCGCTATAGATGGTGGCAAAGTCCAGGTCTGGGTGGTGCGTCGCCACCGAAGTCAACACCCCCGATGACCTGTAGAACACCCGTTAGTGATGAGGGCCCGAACCTCATCCGGAACCTCCGCCAGCCGGATGATGGGCGCACTGGTACTTGGCACCGACCCGAAGACCTCTGACACAATGAGCTGGGCAACATTGCGTATCTGGTCAAGCTCCCCCTTGAGACCACATCGTTCTTCAAGGGACTTGGCCAGCGCCTCTGCATTTTGGCCAAATGTCGCTTTGGCCGTCTTTAGGTCCTCCTCCAATGACTCCACCTTTCCACCCAACTCTAGAAAAAGGACGATAAGCTTGGAATCAAGCTAAAGGAAGAAACCAACACATCGAAAGCAGAAAAGGTACTTACCAAGGTGGATGTTCTTGAGGATGGAGAGTCCCTCCGCCTGCCGGGTCACCTGCTCATGCAGCCGAGCGTTCGCCTCCTCCGTCCCCATCACCTGACCTCGAAGTGCGAGCACTTCCTGGTCAGCCTCCGACAGGGCCTTTCGCTCTAAATCTAGGGTCTCCAGGGCTCTTTGGAGCGCCACCTCGGTGTCTGCTAGGGACTTCTACAGTGCTGCCTTGGTCTCCGCCTAGCGGGCCTTCACCACCTCAAGCCCCCGCTCGGTGGCGGTCGCCCGTTCCACCGCAAGCACTTCCACCGCCCGCACCTCGGTCACCTCCACCATTCGGTCCTAGGACTCACGGTGGGTGGACTCCAGCTGATGCTCAAGCTCGGCCATCTAGAGGAAAACGAGACTTGTGGCACGACATCTCCTTCAGACCCTACAAAAATGAGAAGCAAGCATGCTAAGGCAACCAACGAAAAACCAAGGGGTCAAGGATGAGCGTGGGAAACTCACCATCGTGGCACAGCACTGCTTGACCTTGACCAACCGCTGGACGGACTCAACCTGCTCCTGGCCTTCTCAAGCTTCATCGATAGCTTAGCGAGATTGGACTCCATGGTGAGTCCTCTCCCCCCAAGGATGTCCTAGAGCTGACACTCCTGTGAATCTCAAAGGATGAAACGAACCTTCGTCGAGTCCTTAGGATAGGGCCACTCCAGGTCAGTCTCCTCTGGCCTGCTAGAGGGCCCAGCCCCCGACCGGACCACTGCCAGCTCCTACAACGGCGTGGGCAGCTCCACCACATCATCTGCTTCGTCGTTAGAAGGGATCTCCACCACCTCGGTTTCATGGGCCAGCGATAGGCGTTCCGGCTCTGTCCCGACCGCATCTCTTAGCACCTTCAGCTCCAGCCAGGAGGGTGAACCGTGTGGCCCTCCGCCCGCTGAGGCAGGGAACTCGATCTCCCTATGCTCTTCTGCCGCAGCCGGGGGAGGAGGGGCCACAAGGGTTACCTCCGACGCGACCTTCGCCGTCGCCACCAGGATTGCCACCAACATCGATGCCGCTACTGCTGCCATACTAGCGACCGATCCAAGGGGCGCCGCCCCTGGAAGGGAAGGATCCACCGCCACCACCCTGCTCTTCCCGCCGCTCACCACGGCGCACTGCAAGGTGGGCCTCCAAACCTCCTGCACGGGAGTTGGGGCGATGCTTAGCCCTGTCAGCATCCGGCCGCTGTCGAAAAAGCACAGGTTAGTCATACTCCAAAAAAACTCAACAGCAAGATCAAAAAGAAAACAAAAAAAGGCATACAGGGATATAAGCGGTACGACTCTAAAGCCCTGACCCGACGACGATGGGCCCATAGGGTGAGGACCACTCCTAGGCTGCGACCCATGCCCCCTCGCTTCAACTGGGGGAGTCGACCCAATCGGCTCCTGCACAGCCTATGAAACACCACGACCTTCAGCTCGGGGCACACCGACTAGAGCAGCTGGCAGGCCATCCTCCTATTGCGGGTCGCACTCTAGCGCCGGCCTCAATGATGCGCGGGTATGGGCCCGCTCCTCTAACCATCGGGCTTGTCCTACTGCATCCACAACAGGCGGGGATGAGGCCAGCGACACCGCCGAAGGGCGCGGGACCGCGTCCACTTCGCTTCCTATTCGTCGACGGCGTCCGTGCTCACAGCATGCTTCGTTGGCGCGAGAACATCGCCGCACCTCTCTGCCTCCTGCTCGCCGCTAGCTTTCCTCCTCCTCGGAGAAGATCATGTCATCCCCCGCCTCTGTGGGGTCCTCCTACTCGAGCTCTGACTCGACGTCGCTCCTATTTTCCCTGGCCCGCACGCACCGGGTGATCTCCTTATCATGCTTCCACCGAGCCTCCTCAGCTTTCTTCTTCTTCCTAGCATTCGCCACCTCCTTCTTGGTGGCCTATCGAGCCGCGCCCTCCGGCCCCTTTGGAAGGTGTGGCCCGGACTTGTAAACTCCAAGTCCCTATGAAACAGATGACTCAATCAAAAAAGCGGGAGAACAAAGGGGAAAAGAACACGGAGTAAAGAAAGGGGAGCATACCTGTTCAGACACCACCAAGGAGTTAAGAGGTTTAGGCTTTCCATCGACATTCTCCTTAGGCCTCAGCTGCAGCACCCGGTCAAGGTGACTCCAAACCTCATTGTTCGGCAGCTCCTCTGGCAACGCACGGTCAGGGTCTATCGGGCCGCTGTACTTCCACATCGGCTATGTCCTCTCCTCCAGCAGAGCAACCCGATGGTGGAAGAGGGTGTGGAACACCTGCACCCCATCAAGGCCGCGTCGCATGAGCTTCTAGAGCTCTACATTGATGATCTCCATCTTATGCTTCTGCCGACAGGCAGGACCCCATGACCAGTTGTCTAGTCGCTTCAGCCTCCTACCGGTGAAAGGAGGGAACGACGCCTCCACTGGGTTCTTGATGTAGAACCATTCCCCATGCCACCCCTGATTGGAATCGCAGGGGGTATACATGGGGTACGAGCCCCCCGTGCTCGGTTTCTTCTATAGCGTGAAGCCCCCCATCGGCGTGGCCTCGGGCAGATTCCCCATCGACAAAGTTTGCTCAGAGAACACCCACCGAAAGAAGTCCACATGTGGCTCCATCCCAAGGAAGGCCTCGCACACGGTGACGAAGCTGACGATATGCAGCACCCCAGTCGGATTAAGGTGCTACAGCTCTCGGCCCCACTCATTTAGGAGCCCGCGTAAGAACCAGTGCGCGAGGTATCCTAACCCACGCTCATGGAAGGCAAGGAAGGAAACAACCTCGCTGGCCTGAGGTTGCAGGAAATCCTCCCTCTTGGGAGCCCTCCAGTGCGCCACCTCCTTCGGTGGTAGAAACCCCTTCTCAGCGAAGGCCTCCAGCACCGACTCCCTCACAACGGATGACCTCCAGCCCGACATTTCGCTCTGGATTCATGAATGGATTTGTGAGCTTTCCCCTCTCCCTCGCTCTCCCCTTTTTCTCCCCTAGGAATCGCCGTGGCACTCAGACGCTCTTGGCAAGAAGGAAGAAAGAGAAGAGACAACATATGAGGAATAGGCGAAGGAACAGGGCGAAATCCCTCTCCCCTCTCCTACTTAAAGAAAGGGGCACAACAGTTGGGAAAGGCACGACGATCGGGGAAAGGCAAAATGATGGGGGAGAAAAAACCTCTCCCTTGCCCATTCAGTGCGGATGGGGTACGATGGGATGCGCCCTAACCAATAAGACGCACCCTGCCTGATGGAACGACGCCTGGTGAGATGGGACATGGCTTGGGTGTGGCCCACCACTACCACACGCCGAGCATGAGAAACAAGGTGCCACTATGCGTAGGTGGCTCTCCACCTTCCCAGGTGGGACTTGGAAAGACCCAAACAACGGGATCTCTGCTAGGAGAGACCATTGGGCTTCCTAAATTCAATCGAACGACTCAAGAAAACGTCGAGAGTTAGGTAAGGAGCAATGGGATGCCCCATATGGGCCATGCCGACTCTATCACGAACGACGAGCACGGATCCCGGTCGGACATTTCTGATTGGAGCTCTTCAAACCCCGTCACTCGAGTCATCAAGGTAACATTACCAAACCCCACTATTTCTTTATATAAACAATCATACATCCATACACGCATTCATTCCATATGCCCGTGCCCCTCGGATGATTCTACCCGAATCACCCCGGGGCTCGGGAACTAAGGCATCGCACATGTGGCTAAATGCATCACAACGCTCCGTGTTGCGTCACAAAGCGACAGTTGCCTCATTCAACATGAGCAGCGACTGACTAGGGTTCAAAGGCCAGCCCCCAAAGGGCTCGAGGCCACCTCACGTCAAATAGAGCTAGGGGAGAAAATGCAGATGAGCCCTAAGCGGCCCTCACCTAGTCTGCCCTGAAGCAGACAGGGTCATCTCAACCTTCTCGTTCGATCCTAAATCTTTCCAAACCCAAAGAATCTCCCTCTAGGGGAGGCCAGCGGGCCACCCGGGTCAGTCTCTGGAATGACCTAGGCATCTGCCGAGTTGTAGGTTAAGGAGCAGTGGAGTGCCACATGAGGGCAATGCTGAGCCCATCATGAACGATGGACCTAGACTTCACTCGATCATACCCATTAGCGAGCTCACCGAACACGTCACTTGAGCCCGAGCCATCGGGCAAGCAACGTTACCTCAGCCCCTCCAGTTGTGAGAAACCAAGGATGGGGTAATGCACAAAACTCAAACCGACCCCTACCAAGCCCAACAGGGCTCAGAAGCTCAAGACACCCAAAACGCCTCGACTACGCCTAGGTCCACGACTCCGACTCGCCTGATCCCACGGCACGCCCGTCACCTGGATCCGTGACTCTAACTCGCTCGATCCCATGGCACGCCAAACACCTGGATCCACGAGTCCATCTCGCTCAATCCCTTAACACGCAATACGCTAGATCTGCAACTCCGACACACCTAATCCCTAGATCCACGAGCTCCATCTCGCCCGATCCCAAAAAAACCACCTCGGCTACGCAGACACCTTAGTTGACGACTCTGTCTCAACTAAAAATACACACACGACCGCTAATAAAACCGCCTAGGTGATTCTACCCAAATCGCTCGGGGGCTCAGGGGCTACACCCATGGGTGCGCTCGTGCGCACCCACTGACGAAACAAAACTTCCCCCACTAGCAACACGAAAACCCCCCAGACGATTATGGTCGAATCACCTGAGGGCTCGGGGGCTACACCCGCGGGTGCGTTTGTGCACACCCGTCATCAAGACAAAAATCCCCCAGATGATTCTATCTGAATCACCCGGGGGCTCAGGGGCTCCTGTCAGGTTCATAAATTTGGGGTCCCTCATGGACCGGCTTCCCAACAAAGGCTCGGCCTAGTAGACAACATTGTGATCAACACGCAACTCATGGCTAGCCCAAAACACCTAAAAAGGATAGGCCAGAAGGATAATCCAATCTCCGACCAAAAGGCCTGACCGAGGATGAACGACGTCCGCTTCTGACTCTGGCCCGCCTCTCCGATCGGAAGGCCTCAAGAAGGAACAACACTCGCTTTCGACTCTAGCCCACCTCTCCGACTGGAGGGCCTGGCCAAACATCACTTCTGACTCCGACCCGCATCTCTGACTAGGGATGCGGCAAACCCCTACTCACTGCTCTTCTCCAACTGGCGCGATCAGGGCCGACTAGGACCAACCGACCGGTGATGCCTGCTCGGTAACGACCAGGAAACAGACAAAGAAAGTAAGGTATGGCACTCAAGTCAACTGCAATACCAAGGACCATACCCTGTACACCTGTGGGACAGTATCCTGTGGCCTCCCTGGCATGACAGAACCCAAGCAGTGTTGTAGACGCCGACATTTTCTCCTATAGTGTTGTGGGCGCCATCAACTCCCATACTAGACAAATACGGTAAGGCTCCCCCACATGCCTCTGAGGCATCGACAGTGTTGTGGGTGCTGGTATTTACCGTACCAGGCGAACATGGTAAAACCCCTTGCTTGCCTCTAGGTATCAACAGTATGGCAGGCACCGATGTCTGCCATACCTGAAGAAGATGACGCAACCTCCCACGTGCATCTGACACTAAACAGTATTGTGGACACCTATCATCATCTTGTACCCGTCGGCATGGGCATCAAGACTTAGCAGCATACATACCCTCTCCCTCTCACTTGTAAGGCCATCCCCTTCATCTATAAAAGGGGATGCGCTCTCTTCCAATAGATAGATGGATCAGTTTACTAGTACACAACAACAGAACCACCAGGTTCAAACCACAAGCACACGCTCGAACACTAAGCACGTAGCGAGGCTCTTATCACTCTTGGCCCTTCAGACCAGGGTCTGACCAGACCTCTTGTACCCCCTATCTTTTTCCTCCTCGTTTATAACCCCACTGCAAACTTCGAGCACCTGGACTTAGGAATAAAGTCACCAACTGACTCAAACTGGACGTAGGGCATGTTGTCTGAACCAGTATAAACCCTATGTCATTGAGTGCTAGGCCACATCTAATCACAACGTATAGCTAAACTACAAATATTTACGTGTTGGTCTCTTTCTGCACCGACAAAATGTAATCGTGTTTTCCCCTCTTCTGATTCTTGCTCCGAATCTCAGGACAAGATTCTTTTTAAGGGGAATTGGTTGTAACACCTTGAGTGTTATGAGCTCGCTAAGCACTGAGGTTATGGCCTGAGAGATAGATCTATAAATATAGTGAGTTAGTTACTTAAATGTGCCAACAAAAATGTTAACAAGAAAATAAGAAATGTAGTTTTAATTGTTGGCACGAAAAGCAATTTCTGTAAACAAAAATAACATATAACTTGTAATTGGTACTTAGATAAAATTTGAAGTACAAGTTTAGTTGATGTTGTTCCATGGTATTTTGATAGCTCAAAAATTAAAATTGAAATTAAAATTAGCCCATTTCGTTGAATCGGCAAAAATTTGAAGTTGTATTGAAAGTACACTTTTTGGCAATTTATAAAATGAAAAATAGTTAAATAATGCCCTGCTGTTTAGGTTCTATTGTTTGGTATAAAGTGTGTGCTATGTCGTGAAATGGTTGCTGGTGAAGTTTGATAAAGTTTTGACTGTTTAAAAATTCAACCTAAGTGCTTAGGAACATTAGTTCTAACTAAAACATTGAATTCTTTTAAGTATTAAACGATAGTAGACAAATTTCCAACAAAAATGGTTAAGCGCTACATCTATGTTTTCGCACGATCGGTTGTAGTTAGGTGTATACTAGGATGTGGTACAGGTCATGGTTACGTTAGAGTTACGATGCTCATGCAAAAACTGACCGAACTTTGCTAGAATGCGTTGAGGACATGTCGTTGGCACTTTGTTCGTGAACCAACACCTATAGCGAGCGATCTCAGCCGCTCATCTCAACTACCTCGTCCCGCTCGCGCTCTCCCTCGACTGCTCTGCTTGGTGCCACTACCGCACTGGACGAGCGCAGTAGGCGCTGTGTGCGCATGCTCCCTCATGTCCTTGCTTGGGAATACATTAAAGGAAGATGTCGAGCTGCTTGCTCTCCCTCCCTCCCTGCTTGGTATGCCATGACCCACCTCATCTTCCTCTCCTCCTAATGTGCGCTCGCCTATGCTTCTGTCGCTGGGGGCTGCAGTCCGTAGCATCGCTGCCATGTCGACCGCGCCGACGTCACTGTGCCACGCCTCCTGCCCTCCCGTCGCTGGTTCCCCCCACCCTCGCGAGTGTGCGTGAGCCCGCACGGCCCTACGCAAGACCTATGGCTCCACAGCGTTGCCCCTCCCAACCGCTCCTCCACGTGTAGCATCGGCGCCCCCTCCTCTTCCTCCCCGCGTCGCGTGCCATCGCACTATAGGCTGTCGTGCCCCCGCCGGGCTGCCGAGGATGGATGGGCACATCGCCTGGCTACCGGCTAGCCTGCAGCTGCGCGCCATGCGACCACTGCTAACCATGCCACCTCCCCCACCATCGTCCGTGCCATCCCATCTTCGCGGCCGCGTCCCTCAGCGCTGCCCCTCTCGAGCGCCTTTCCTACCGCCGCTTGGCCTGCCCTGCTGGAGTCATGGCCACGGCTTCTTCTCATCGTCGTGCGCATGGTCGGCCCGCTTGGCCTACCCTGCTAGAGTCATGGCCACTCGTTTCGCTCGAGCCCCAAAGCGCCCCCACTGTTGAATGCGCCATGGCTGCCCAGCTACGACGAGCAGCGTCAGGCCGTTCCGTAGCTGCGCGCTACCGCTGCGCGCGTGGCGGGTGCTCCATCGGCCATGCCCGGCCGAACTGTTGCCGCCCATGCGTGCGGCTAGAGGCGCCGTTGCCCCCATGCGCCGCCCGCTGTCTCCGCCGCCGGTGTGCCGCCCCTTCGGCCGGCGCATTGCCTCTGCTGTGCTGCTCTGTTTCAAGGTAGAAGAGGGACTCAAGCGCAAATAGAACTCTTTACCGTGTTCACTTTGTAAAAATGCTAGACTCATAAATTTAGAAGTAAGGGCTTAGTTAATTCAGGGAAAGCTTAGGGGCCTTTATGCAAGTTGGCCAGCATGCTTGGATTCGTCTGCGTGGGCCGACCGCTTTCGGCTTGCTGGGCCGCTGCCTGCGTGCCTGGGCCGCCCGCGCCCGTTACCACGCGCCCTGCTGGGCCGACCTGTCGTCGCCACGCTTGGGCCGCTCATGCCCCCGCGTGCACCCCGCCCCGCCTAGGCTGCCTTACCCGCTGGACCAGGCCGAGCTGGGGCGCTTCGGGCCCAATGATCCTTTTTCTTTTTTGGTGTTTTGTTAATTTTAGTAATCGGCTGAATGCTTGGAAATTCATAGTAAATAGTAGAAAATCATGAAAAGGAAAATTAATATGTTTTGGTATCCTTGTTACTAGCTCTATTGAGTAGACATATAATATCATATGCATTAGAGTAAAGTTTTTGGTTGTTTGTGCAATCTAGCCTTTATGTGTACTTAATAAAGCATGTTCTATTAGTCCAAGTGTAGTGATTTTTTAATGATAGACTAGTGTTGATATGTTTGTGCTATGGTAAAAGTTCTAGGTGTAGTGGATGCTTAATTACCGAGTTATTGATTTATTTCATAATATGCTTGTTTAGTTGTTTTTAAATTACTAAAAGAAGATAAAATAGAAAATGTGACTCCGCTATGAAATTTTACTATTGATGTGTTCTCTTATCCCATAATAGGGCTCTAGTGTTTAATAAAACGTTGTTGTATAGTTTTCATGATGCCATATACGTTATTGATTTTAATTTCACGTGCATGCGATTAAGCTTTTATATATACTAGATGTTTAGAATAATGTTAATAACTGCTTTATATGCTACTTGCTTACATGTTACCCGAGTGATGTTGCCTTACTTTGTTAGTAAGTAGAAGTGTGCTTGGCATGTTATGGTAGCTCTCGGTTGTATGTATAAATGCAAAGTGGTGATTTTAATAACTTGTGGTGGTCTGATAATAGTTAAGTCACAAGAAAGTCGTTTGGGAGAAGTTGAGGGTTGAATCTAGAACGTTTAATACCCTAGTTTAACCGCGGTGACATGTTGCTTGTCCTTGCGTGCTTGTAGGTATCTTGTGTATGCTTGTTTGACTTAAGCATGCATTGCATTTATGCATATCATTTAGGAACGATGATGGATTGTGGAATCAACTGGAGTAGCTGAAAAGATGGTGCCAGGAATCATGTCACGAAGATGGAATGCTAACTTTTTGTTATATGTTATCCAGGCAAGCCCCGGTGCATAACCCTTACTATTCTGCACTTTATATTATGTTTATGCATTAAGTTTTAAGTAGTTGAATGAAACCCACTTGCATATATATATATATATATATATATATATATATATATATATATATATATATATATATATATATATATATATATATATATATATATATATATATATATATATATCCTATGAGTCTTACTAGTATGACAGGATCGTGTAGATTGCTATGCTATAGGGCTCCGGTAGAAGTCGAGTGATTGCCTGTCACTCGTGAGAGATAGGAAATATATTATTGTTGTTACTATATTATTATCACTTGGAATGTATATGAATGATAATTGGAGACCGGGCGGAATGGTATTTGGATCTGGACATGGTTTGGCATTCAAGCGAGGCTCGGATTGCATTTGTTCCGCCTGTGTTGATTAAGGACCGGCCATTGCATTGGGTTCTAGGCAAGTCACAGACTTATTATTCCTAACACATACTTGTGTATGGGCGCAGGGAAGACTTGTTGCTCTCTTGTCGTGGTTCCGGCTCTTTCTAGACCGACTGATTGGAGGCGGGGATGGTGGAGGCCTAAGCACCGCACTGAGTCCGGGACTCAGGAGCGAGGGCTTGGAGTCCAAGTTTGGACGGGGACCTAGACCCTATGACAGGAGAGTGGTGGGTTGGTCCTGCTTGTGCCTAGGATATAAGCAGGGCATGTGTTTCGGGGTACCCAGCTGGGCACATTGATTCACGAATCATCGAACGATCCGGTACGGCTTGTCTACAGTCTAGCACTATAGTAAGAACTGGAAGATGAAAGATGGTAAAATGAATCTGATTGCTTACCACCTGCTTGAAAGTAGCACAGGTGCTTACATAGAATGGTTCGTTAATGAACTAATATTGATTGCTAATAAAATTGAATATAAGGACGCACGCTTAGTAATGCTTCCTGCAGATACAATAAACCCACAAGCCAGATAGCCATGCATACCCTTGGAGCCTTTTCTTTTCTCCTATCGGATGAGTCTTGCTGAGTACAATTGAGTACTCAGGGTTTTATTTTCCCTGTTGTAGGTGACAGGCGGATGCTTGAGCTGACCCTTGTGTGTGGATTCCTCCTGGTGGGCTCAGAGGGGATTCCTTTACACTACGATCATAGTTTTTATTTATAACTCTCACTAAATATTTTTATAAATAGAAGTTTTTAATCTGTTGTCATTGTTTATATATCAATGCTTTATCATGTCATAAATAGATATTTATTTCCGCTGTGATCACATGTTTATATTCCGCTGTTAAATTAAATTGTTCATAACTCTGATAACATGATCATATTCCACTATTATAAACAATAAGTATTATACTTAATGATGCATGAAAAGTGATGTAAGAAATGACTAAAATGTTGTAAGCTTTATTCTCTCATTTGTGATCCTAATG
Organism: Miscanthus floridulus; assembly: GCF_019320115.1. Taxonomy (NCBI): domain Eukaryota; kingdom Viridiplantae; phylum Streptophyta; class Magnoliopsida; order Poales; family Poaceae; genus Miscanthus; species Miscanthus floridulus. The sequence continues at coordinate 224,705,324 of NC_089587.1, read as the reverse complement.
GAAAAATGTGGATTTTTTTGTTCTCCCTTGGGGTGTGCTCGACGGAACTGCGTAATTTAGTGTTCTCCCTTGAGTACTTAGTGTCTAATGGAAGACAAGTACTTCTAGGAGGCATTAGATTAGGCGGTTCTGCCATAATGCAGGAGCCACAGGCCTATCGAGTCGGCTGCTCGACGATCCAGAGGTGCTCCTTGTTAGTGCCGAGGAGCCACCGACGTTCGTAGTGGCTGAACACGATGCCAATTGGCGATGGGCGATGTTGAAAGAGATGAAGGCCATCGAGGACAATGGCACATGGGAGCTGGTAGATCCACCGGTGGGTTGCAGGCCGATCGGCTTGAAGTGGGTCTACAGGGTGAAGTGGGACAAACGCGACGCCACTATCAAGTACAAGGCTTGGCTCGTTGCCCGCGGCTTTATGCAGCGTGAGAGCATCGACTTCGAGGTAGTCTTTGCTCTGATGGCGCGAATGGAGTCCGTTCGCTTGCTGTTGGCCATGGCAGCAGCGAAGGATTGGTGCGTCCACCACCTCGACATCAAGTCTGCGTTCCTCAATGGCAAGCTCACGGAGATGGTCTTCGTCAAGCAAGCTCCGGGCTTCGCCATCAATGGCGCTCAGCACATGGTGCTCAAGCTATGCAAGGTGCTCTACGGGCTACGACAGGCCCCTCGGGCGTGGAACGCCAAGCTCGACGCCACCTTGGGCGAGCTTGGGTTCACGCACTGCGCTATAGAGTACGCGCTCTACACGCAGCGATGGAAGAAGGAGGAGCTCGTCATCGGTGTGTACGTGGATGACTTAATCATCACCGGAGCACGAGCAGAGGACATTGACGGTTTCAAGCGTGAGATGGCGGCTTGTTTCAAGATGAGCGATCTCGGCGCGCTCTCCTACTACCTCAGCATCGAGGTGAGGCATGGGAAGCAGAGCATCTCCCTAGGTCAGCACGCCTATGCGGAGAAACTGCTGGAGCGCCGTGGCATGGCAGACTACAAGCCGAGCGCGACTCTGATGGAGGAGCGGCTGAAGCTGAGCAAGCACAACACTGCTGCGAAGGTGGACGCGACGCGCTACCGGAGTATCGTCGGCGGGCTACGCTACCTCACTCATACCCGACCAGACATTGCGTTCGCGGTTGGGTACGTCAGCCGTTTCATGGAGGACCCGCGTGAAGATCACTGGTCGGCAGTGAAAAGGTTGCTACGCTACGTCAAGGGGACACTCAATCAAGCGATCATCTTTCCCAAGAGTGGCGGCAAGGGAGGGTTACGGCTCATGGTGTTTAGTGAGGCACCCCCAAGGCAAAGGAAGGTGAGCCAGAGCTCACTGTTTTTAGCAATGCGGACATGGCGGGCGACATTGATGGACGACGAAGCAACTCCGGCATGCTCGTCTTCTTTGGAGCGGCCCCCATTGCTTGGCAGTCGTTGAAGCAAAAAGATTGTGGCGCTGTGGACGTGTGAGGCGGAGTACATCGCAGCGGCCACGGCGGCGTGCCAGGCTGTCTGGCTATGCTGGCTACTGGGCGAGCTGACTGGCAAAGAAGCTCACCCGCCAGCTCTGATGGTGGACAACTAGGCTACCATCGCCCTCGTCAAGAACCCTGTCCTCCACGACCGGAGCAAGCACATTGACATCAAGTTCCACTTCCTCTGGAACTGCATCGATGGATGGCAGATTGTCATCGAGTTTGTCAAGACCGGCAGACAGCTCGCTGACATCCTCACCAAGTCATTCGGACGCCTACGGTTCATGGAGCTGAGGAAGATAATTGGCATGGATGAGGTCAAGGCATCGGGCTAGCAGCAGGATTAGGGGAAGAATTGTTAGACATAATCTGTTGCTCCCCATTTCTCCTTGGTTGGAGACTAGTCGGCTCGGCCGACCACTCCCTGTTGGGAGTTGGGGACTGATCGGGTCTGCCGACCAGTTCCTATAGCTGTAGTAGGATTGAAATAGGCCACCTCTAGTACATTAGTTGGTAGCTATTACATCAGCTATGTCTTGGTAGTGGGCCGAGGTAAGCTTTGTACCTTAGGAGTAGGTAGTTGGTGTACCCTGTACTTTAGGAATAGGTAGTTGGTGTACTAGTTGGCCAACAACTATGTACCTAGTAGAGGTACAACTAGAGTTGTATATATTTCATCCAAAGGGCAATGGAATACTCAGTTCAGTTGCCACAAACCAAAGGGCAGGGCTTCAGACAACGTTGGTGCTTATGCTAAGTGTGTGTATGCGTTGTTCTCAATCTCTTCTTCTACTTCTAGCCATAGTAAGTAAGTATATATTCTGATAAGCTAGTTGCTTACCCGTGTAGGGCAGCTAGGGATCAACAGGGTCTAGCCTCAATCATAGTTATTAGGACCGAGACCGCTCATCAAACCGGCGGCAGTCTTTTTTTAATGGTTTACCGCATGTTCAGCTGGGGCTGGCTGGGCTGGCGAGCCCCTCACACGGACACTGTTCACATGAACAGTGTTCTCCAGCCAACACAGTATTTTATCTCACACAAACCAGCCAGCAGTATTCTTCACGAGCCAGCCAACCGAACATACTGTTACTCGTTCGGCCATTAGAAACCGGTTGAACGCTGGTTCAATAGTTGTTTTTTAAAGTTATATATAAGAGAGGTTGAGGGTGTGTCAAAAGGCCGTTTGCCCACTTCTGGCCCCTCACTGAGTCACTGATCCACTACAACCAGGAGCGGCGCCTGTAACCAGATGCTAGTTACTGTGCTGCAGACTCATGGTTGCTAACAAGTTACTGTAACGGTACCAAATTGTTCAAAGAAAATGTGTAAAAACACCACTGACAGACTGCTAATTACTGTGAATATCTCGAAGACCATGACCCATACATATTTGTTTGGCGGCGAGAGAAAGCGTAGACGAACATAATAGCAATAGCAACACCTCCAGTTCCGCTGCAGTTCTTTAACCTAGGCGATCTGTGATCGGCTAGCTCCACACTGCTGTGAATAATAAATACTTACAATGTTGATTTCTCAATCCATTATTTACTCGCACAATCAAGGTTCTCATCAAACCACTTGCTCCTTGGGTCTAATCTCAATGCCCAGGACAACAAGGCCCCTCTTCGCGACCGATGTCTCCATAAGGCTTATGGAAACCTCACCATCGTCGCCTTCACCGTTGCGGAACTCACCTACCTCCACCTCCATCCAACCATCACCTCTCTCTCGAGGAAAGAGTGCGTCTTGTTGAGGAATGTCGCCACGCATCGACGGCCAAGTATCCACGCGATCGTGGCCATCGTTGAGACAAACGCGGCGCGTCGATCTGCTGCTGTTTCCTTCGAGGCTGACAGACGTCTCCAGGCATGGGGAATGAAGCCCGCGGCGCTCTTCAGTTACTCTGAACACGATGTAAGCACTATATGTTGTGTGTTGGGAGAGCATCTTGCTGTGGATGTTGCCACGTATTTCCAGCCACCAGACATACAGGAGTTCAGCAGCTTCCGAGAACCTGTCACAAATTAGCAACAACATCATTGTTGGCTAAAGCAATGGATGCAAACAAGTGATTCCATGGCATGGCATGGCATTAGCCGAGCTTCTTCAACTATTTAAATTTGTATCAATCAATGCAATTATCCCCAAAAAATTTGGCTAGAACAAAAGCATGGACAGTGCAATTCAGTAACACAACTTTAACTGCCCTATATTGTGACTTGTTAGTGAATAGAAGTATTTGCTTTTGTAGCGCAAAGAAAAGCATACCTAGTTCATTCATCAATGCCATAGCATTCATCAACATAATACTCCGTAGAAGAAGCACTAGCGAACTAAACGCCTACTGACAGTGCGTTTCAGAATTTCAGAAATATGGAAAGCGACATACATGTGATTTGTGAGAGAGATATATAGCATGCAAACCTGTAGAGGTTGATGGGGATCCAGCGCCAGTACTGCGGCGTATCGCCCCAAGCAATGCCCAGCTTCCTGGCGGACAGCATGTAGCACCTGGCGCCGGTCGCCCTGTCCAGCCACATGCTCTGCAACGCACCACAATAACCGATCAAACAAGTCCATCGATCGAGCACAGTTAAGACGTAGTAGAGGAGTTGCAGTTACCATGAGGCCGTCGGCGAGGAGGACGGGGCTGCCGGGGTCCGAGAGTCGCATGAAGAGCTGCTTCTTGGTGGGCAGCGGATCGGCGGGTAGCTCCAGCTCCCCGTCGGCGACCGGGGGCAGGTCCCGCGGCAGGAAGCTGGACCAGACGACGTCGGCGTCGGCCGCGGCGCGGAAGGCCGGCGATACCGCGGCGGCGCGGCAGGCTTCCCGCGGCCCGGTCCGGGCGAGCGTCGCCGACAGGAGGTCATCCGGCAGGCGCGCGATCTCGCAGTAGGCGGGCGCCGTCGACTCCATTGGTTTCGGTTCCCCCGACGCGATGTGGGGAACTGGGGATCAACACAGGACAGGGCTACAGCTACAGCTAATGGAATGGAAGAATATAGTTGGGCCGGCCGGACGCAGACAAACGCTAGCTTCGGGCATGGCGAAGGAATTCGATTATAGTACAATACAGCAGCAGCCAAATTCGAATCGGAGGGGAAATATGTTCATGCAGGGCGTGAGGCGATGACATGCGGGGTCCCGAGCGGAGGTCGTTGAAGGATGGAAACGGGCGACTAGAGGGGGTGAATGGTCGCGGAAGCCAAAAATTTATAACCCTTCCCCTAAACACAAAACCTGACTAAATCATGTTTTTTTTAAAATCTGGACAGAATCCTATGTACCTAGTAAACCTGATGTGGACGAAAATCCGTAACTCCGATCGACCTAAAAATTTGTCAGATTAAACTAGATGAAATTACAAAACTAACCTAACTGGAATCACGTCAATCTGACTTACGGATCTTGAGATAAAAATAAAACAAGCAGACTATGTCAGATGCTAACGAGAATTATAAAAAACAAATCGAGATGCACAAGATCAATCATTATAGATGAAAGATTAAATTGAGTAATTGAACTTACAAAAGTGCATCTAGCCTCCGCCCGAACATCCTCCCTCTCTTAATCGGAGAGATCAACAAAAACCTCTCACTAGAATTCAAACCCTAGGCCAGACCGGAGAGAGGAAAACTGAACAGTGGAACCCCGGGGTACGAGTACTGTTCACGGGTACTGTTTGCGTGTGAATGGTAACCCATCGGGAGTCCAAAACGTCCCCCTTCTCAACCCTAGGTGCCACATATTTATATCTCCAAAGGGTGGCACAACCTATTTTCACATAACCCCTACGCTAAATAAATCCAACGTAGGGGCGTAAATTTCAATTACGTCCTCCATGGCAAATTCCGCGATGTCCGCGATCCCTCCATCTCCGCGATGTGATCCTCGTGATGTCGCCGCACGACCATCCGAAATCGTATCGCGATCGCCAGAATTTCCATCTTCGGCCAACGCACGCCGCACGAGCGTCCCGGTACGATGCATGGCTTTGTGGCTCAACCAGCGAACCCCGGATTTTGTGGCGTAATCTGGAAACCTCCTTCTACATCCTCCCACCGTGTAGCCAGGTACAGTAGACGTACACCACACGATCGCCTGTCCCTCGAACGCAAGCCTCGATCCGCCCTTCTCCGCCCCCACGGTTCTTCGGCACGGCATCCTATCCTCGTTCTTCACTCGTCGCCGCATGTACCTTGTCTCCACCTATCACCTATAACCACAACCTGCCGAGAGATACGTCACACGCACACCATGTTGTTAATCGCTCATCACCAAGGTGCTAGCACACCGGCATCTCAGTCGTCTTGCCCGTCGCCGTCAGGCGTGTTCGCCGATTCGTCGATCGCCCGAGCAGATTTCCGCTGCAAGAAGCGTCGTCTCGTCCATCACGCCGAAGCAGAGCTACGCGCCTACGCCCCCCATGTTGTGGGCCGTTCAATTTTTGCCATTTCTGATACGAGCGAGTTTCGGCCCACACCGCCGTTTGCCGATCAAATCCCCGTCCATCTACCACATCGTAAAATGGGAGGCCTTAGCTGCCCCAAAAGACTTTGGTGGGTTAGGTTTTGTGGATACCAGAGACATGAACACTGTTGCTGGCTAAATGGATCTTCAAACTGGACAAAGGTGGAAACAATATGGCTCTAGAGGCGAAGAAAGTATCTTGAGGACAAGAGTTTCTGTCAAAGTAAACAAAGAGGAAGTTCTCAATTTTGCCAAGGTTTGGAAAAAGCTAGAGAGTGGTATGAGAAAGGAACTAGATGGAAGGTGGGTAATGGAAAGAAGGTTAGATTCTGGCATGACATTTGGCTAGGCAACTGTCCTCTCAAAATTGAATTTCCAAGACTACAGAATCAACAGACAACAAGATTTTTCTGTTTCAGACCTGAGAGAGGTGGACTGGAATCTTGATCTAAGAAGAAGATTAGATAATGAAGAAGTGGTTGAGTGGAATGATCTTCAGGAGGCTCTGGAGTTAGCTTTTTTTCCAGGACGGGAAGATGAGGTGATATGGGCTGGGCCTTGGAGGTTTCCGGAGAATTCACAACTAAATCTTTGTACAGGCTCATGAAGAACAATGGTGAAATTGATCTAAGAATGATAGAGTTGTGGAAAACTAAACTTCCCCTAAAAATCAGGATTTCTTATGCATGCTTTGGCAAAATAGAGTACAAACTGGTGATCAACTCAAAATCAGGAAGGGCAACGGTTCTGAGAGGTGTAAGTATTGTGGGATTGGAAACAAGAAATCACTTGTTTTTCAACTGCCATATTGCCCAAGTTATCTGGGTCGGGGTTAGGATTAGCATAAGGTGGCCTGAGAGACCAACTTTGATTCAACACTTTGAAGATATGATGGGGATTGGTTTAGGCCCTATTAGAGATAATTCTATTTTCTTTATCTTAGCTAGTGTGGTTTGGAGTTTGTGGAAAACAAGGAATGACTGGGTTTTTAACAACCAACTAATAAAATCTCCTAAAGTCATTGCCCTCAAGATAATGGGTTTCATGTCACAGTGGAAGAAGCTTCTGAAGCTAGAGGAGATGCTGAAGATGGAGGATACTTTCAAGAAGCTCCAAAGAAGGCCTGCAGGCGTGGTGAACCTGATTGTCTGAGTGAACGCAAGATAGCCATGTGGAATGTGGAGGTGTTTCTTATCTAGAGGTGCTCTAAGTCTGTGAGGTTGTTAGTCTTTTGGTCTGGACGCTGTGAAGTTTCAAGTTACTTTGCCTTCTCGTCCAGTTATCTGTTTAGAGTGCCTTTTTTCTTTAGTTCCTTACTACTGCTTTTGCTTATCTTTCGTTGTTTCTTATGGTTGTGTAAGTGCTAAACTTTGTAAGATGGCAATCTCAGCAAAACGTTATGCTTTCAATATAAGCAGGGCCAAGGCCTTTGGTGTAAAAAAATCCCCGTCCATCAGTCCGATTAATTTTAGAAAACCAGATTAAACCAAAAAAGCAGCCACACCAAAATGGTGGGATCGTGGCAAATTCATGAGAAAGAGAGATGGCGACAACAACAACAACAGACACCCTATCACAAGGGCGAGAGGTGGCACAACCACTAATTACAATGAAAAGTGAAAAGACCAAACACTAAGGCACGAGAGCTTCTTCGACGATGCCTCCAAGAAGATGAATGACACCAGAACGTAACCATCGTCAGCCAAGCAAGGGCCATCTGTAGCCGCTCACTGAGTCACCTGGTCCATTGCCACCAGGAGCAACGCCTGTAAGCAGATGCTAACTAGTAACTAGTACTACTACTGTGTTGCAGACGCATGCTAACAAGTTTCTGCAACGGTACAAGATTGTTGAAAGAAAATGCAACTGATGTGCACTCTTGACGAGTGCAAGCAACACTGGGAATCGTTGGGGCACAATACCACTACTCCTGGTCGCTCACTCGTGGCAGCAAGAGCCGCACCCCTTCTCATTCTCATCATCTTTTTGTTTAAAAAAGAAAGAAAGCAGAAGCGCCACCAGTTAACAATGGTAAGCAATATGAAAGCATACAAGATTGTTGAAAGAGTATAAAAAAACATCCACTGAAAAGGCTAATTGTTAAATGAATATCTTCCAAATAACCATATGTTTGTTTCTGCAGCGAGAGAAAACGGGTTCCGCTAATGCCATTATTCTTAACCTCCGCAATTATGTGATCAGCTCCAACACCCTGCTGTGAATAAGGATTATTAAGAATTACAAAGTCTGACTCCTCTCTACTACCGATTATTTGCTTGCATAAAGTTCTCAAGCCTCTTCCCCTTAGCAGTGATCTCAATTCCCTCAAGCCTCTTGCCCCTTAGCAATGATCTCAATGCCCAGGACAATGAGACCACTTCTCCTGAATGATGTGTCCACAAGGCTGATGGATACCTCGCCGTCGTCACCTTCACCATTGTGGAAGTCACCCAACTCCAGCTCCATCCACCCATCAGCCCTTTGGCTAGAGAACCTTGGATAACCAAGGAGTGCACCACACGCTCTGGAAATACCACCACGCCTCATCTGCCATGAATGCAGATGCTCGAGGTCGTGGCTATCCAGGAGAACGTCGCGCGTCGACATGCGTCCTCCGAGGCTGATAGTGACAGGCGTCTTCTGGCATGAACCAAAACAGCAGCACCCGTCATCTACCCCCAGCACAATGTAAGCAGTATATGTTGTGTGCTTGGACAGCATGCTACTGTTGATCTTGCCATGTATTTCCAACCGACGGCCACTCCAGCACTTGGCGGCATCCGAGAATATCCTGTTCACAAATCAACAGAGGTTAAAATTCTCTGTCACAAAATATAAACCATGCACGTATTTGAATATTTAAACTTTGTTATCTTTGACGAACAATTAATCTAATAATATGGAAGTTTATACTACAGAAATGGTTACATTGATTTATATTGATAAATACTTTCTAATGTTCAAACCATTGTTGCCATAAATTATATATTATAATAGAAATTAGCAATCAAAGTATAAAGTATGATTTTGAAGACTGCGCCAAGTTAAATCGTGACTTATATTTTAGGACTAAGGGAGTAATCGAGAACTAGAGCAATATTAGGATTTAAGGCATAAAAGGCATAAAGAGTAAAGAAGTTAAAACATAAGTTGATGTGGTGTGATTGGATCCCTCAATCGATTGTGGCCCTTTATATTTATAGGGTGGGTGGTCTTATCCAGTGGGGAGTCAAAATTCCTATAAAATCCATGCAAAATACAATTCAAACTTAGAGCATCTCCGAGAGTACCCAAAATAGTCTCCCAATTCAGGAATTTTGGCAAGATTGAAACAAACTCATCTCCAACAACTCCCAAAGCCACCTCCAATCTCTTGGCACTTGGAAAAAAACCACCCCCACATGCGGATATGTACACGCGTGTATCATCATGCCAATCTGAAGGTGGAAGGACGTGAGGAAGAAAAATAAGTAGGACAGGGTTCCTAATGCAAATTAATGTACAATAGAGAAATAAAGTATAAAAGTGGTTGGTGTGATTTAGAAAATAGTTTAGGATTACTGATGTAAAAATACTTTCTATTTTTTAGGAGCGATATTTTGGAAACTGTTGGAGGAAGCTCTTAGGACATGTTTGGAACTGCTCACTCCCAACTTTACTAGTCAAACAAGGACAACTCCACAAACTCTTCTCCAGAAAAAAGGTGAAGTTGAGGGCCAACTCCAGGTGTTTTGCGCGACACCTAAAGGGGTACTCCGGAAACTCCAGATTTTTATGGAGCTGCTTCATGTTGGAGTTCGTGGAGTGGAGCATCCTAAATCTGGACTCCAAAAACTTTCTATATATGGATTTTGATTGTCTTGGCAAGATGAATGCAATAGTGAAGTCCAAATTGCAATTTGAGACACTCCAAAACCCCATAAGCCAATTTTCCCAGAATTAGCCTTAGTTAGCCAATTTTGAGTGCGAACAAGTACTAAATAATAACTAAATTACCCACTCACAATTCGCATCAAAACTTCAGAAATGGCAAGCAACCTGTGAGAGAGAGAGAGAGAGAGAGAGAGCAAACCTAGAGCCAGTGATAGGGATCCAGCGATAGTTGATAGGGATCCAGCCATAGCCAGCGATAGGGACCTCGCTCCAATCAATGTTTAGCTTCCTTGCAGACAGCATGTAGCACATGGCGCCGGTTTCCTTGTCTAGCCAGATGCTCTGAACACACACCACACCAAAGATTAGTCAGTCATCCCAGAATCGCATACTGCATAAAACTTAGACGTGAACAAAAGTGGTTCTTGTAGTACTGTGAGGCCATCGGCAAGGAGGACTGGGCCATCGAAGAGCTGCATGAACAATGCCTTCTTGGATGGTGCCAGTGGAGAGAGTTCCCCAAGGGCCGACAGTGGGAGGTTGGACGGTAGGAAGGAGTTCCAGACAATGTCAGAGTCCGCTGCAGTGTGGAAGGTCGGTGAGACAACTGCAGCACGGCAGGCGTCCCGTGGCCCAGTACGGGCAATCAACGCCAAGATGAGGTCCACTGGTAGGCGCGCAATCTCACAAACAATGGTAGTGGCGGTGGTGACTGATTCTGTCATCGTGTCCATCGATTCCTCTACTTACCTGCTTTGTTTCCGCGTTCGATAAATTCGATTTGGGGGAATGGGCCGCATAGGGATTAAAAACACAAAAGTAAAAAGTGAGTTGAAAATCATAGAGCGAATTTTATAGATGGAGGAGGCAGTGATTTAGATGACATTTTAGGAAACCATAAACAAGAATGAATGAACGCCAGTTCAATCCATGCGCACAATAACAAACCAAATCAATTTTGCATCCAATACATCAACGCCATACCATTTGTAGTACTGCAAAACAAAAACCACCATAGCATCAATAGTACTGCAAACAAGTCTACCAAACAAGAACCAAAAGAGATATGAGGAAGGGGAAGAGTGCTCCACCAACCCTTGGTTACTCTACCTGCAACGGAGGCGGCGCCTTGACAGCCGACTCGTTCTAGGTTGCGGCGAGGTGACAAAACCTAGAGTGGCGGCGGCAATGGGTAAAGTGAGCGAGAGGAGACAAGACGGCGCAGTGAGGAGAAGAATATGGTAACCCTAGCACCAAACCTCGGTTTTGTTCACGACACTGTGCATATGGGCCCACTCAATTTGCGTTCAAGTGGGCTGCCCTTGCGGTGCTCTTTGGAAACAAACCCAATAGGTAAGGCTTCAGGCCTCCACTAGGTAACTAAACAAGCCCACGCTACATCAGGGAAGCCTGTCTAGGCCCTTAGCAGAGGTCAACCAAACATGCACTTAGAACTCCAATGGGGTCACTACTCCATTTTAGGTATGGCCCCTACTTTTCCAAGCCCATACTCTCATGGGCACTTTTCTTTCTGTTAGGAAGGTTTTTTCTTGAGTAAATTCCACTGTGGGTCCTTAAACTTTTGGTGGATTCCCATCTAGATCCTCAAACTAAAAAATTTACCATCTAGGTCCTAAATCTACCTGTCCCGTGCACCATTGGTCCAAAACATGCCATGTGTGTGTGCCAGGAACCGACATGGCCATGCCACCAAGGTCGTCATGAGGTCCGAGCACCATTTGTGTCCCACCTCTGCCAGCGGCCATGCATGCATCGATGCCACTCCATAGCTCGTCTTCTGGCCTGGATCACCAAAAGTGGTCTGGCGCCTGTAACCAGACCACCCCTGACGCCGGCTCCATAGTCAGCTCTGATGTTCTCTACCTCTTGGAGCACCAAATCGTTTGAAGAGCGGCATACCTAGTGCCCAGACGTCCGACCCCCTGGCGGCATCCAGACGTAGGTCCTAGATAGTGCCCCTGCCCCTGTGGTAGAACCGCCTAATCTAATGCCCTCCCAAGAGTACTTGTCTTTCATTAGACACTAAGTACCCAAGAGAGTGCACTAAACCGTGCTGTTCCATCGAGCACACCCCAAGGGAGAACTCAAAAATTAACATTTTTCTATCAGGATCATAAATAAGAGAATAAAGCTTACAAGATTCTTAACCATTTCTTACATCACTTTATTACAACGTTAGAGTACTTAAACAAGTTGAATGCAATAGCGGAATTAAGATAGTTTTACATGTAAAAGAGTTTATACATTTTAGGTTTATATTTTTATCTTGTAGCGGAGAACAACAAATGATCAGAATTACAACGGAAATAAACATTAATGGTGAATCATAAAACTTTTCTTTTAAAACTTTTAGTGAGGGTTATAAGTAAACACTACGGTCGTAGCATGAAAGGAATCCTCTCTAAACCCACCAGGAGGTTTCCATACACAAAAGTCATCTACCATCCATCGGTCACCTGCAACAGGGGAAATAAAACCCTGAGTACTCGATTGTACTCAACAAGACTTACCCGACAGGAGGAAAATAAAAGACTCCAAGGATATGCAAGGCTTATTTGGCTTGTGGGTTATTGCATCTGCAGAAACATTACTAAATGTGCGTCCTTATATTAAATTTTATTAGCAGTCATTATTAGTCCATTAACTATCCATTCTATGTAAGTACCTATGCTACTTTCAAGTAGGTGGTGAGCAATCAGAACCATTTTACCATCTTTCATATTCTAGTTCTTACTACAGTGCTAGACCATAGTTAAGTCGGTACCGTCTCATAGAAACAACGATTCATGAATCAATGTATCACAGCTGGGTACCCCGAAACACACGTCTCGCTTGTACCCCAAGCACAAACAAGACCAACCCGTTCCACTCCTGTCATGGGGTCCAGGTCCCCGTCCAAACTTGGACTCCAAGCCCCCACACTTGAGACCTGGTCTCAGTATGGTGCTTAGACCTCGACCTTTCCCCGCCTCCAATCAGTCGGTCCAGAAAGAGCCAGAACCCACGACAAGAGCATAACGAGCCTTCCCGCTCCCATAAGCAAGTATGTGCTCAGGATAATAAGTCTGTGACCTGACTATCATCCACAACAACGGACGGTCCTCAATCGGCACAGGCGGGACAAATGCAACCGGAGCCTCGCTCGGTTGCCTAACCAAGTCGAAATCCAAATCCAAAGCATAGCTCCGCTCGGTCTCCAATTATCATCCATATATAATCCATGTGATAGTTATATGATAATAAGAACAATAATGTCTTTTCTATCTCTCGCGAGTGACAGGTAATCACTCGACTTCTACTGGAATCTTTTAGCATAGCAATCTACGTGATCCTGACATACTAGTAAGACCCATAGGATAAGGATATATATATATATATATATATATATATATATATATATATATATATATATATATATATATATATATATATATATGCAAGTGGATTTCATTCAATTCCTTAAAACTTAATGCACAAGCATAAATTAAAGTGCAGAATAATAGGGGTTATGCACAGGGGCTTGCTTGGGCAAGATATAACCAAGGATTTGCATTTCACCCTGGAGACACGATCACCAAGGCACCATCCTCCTGCTACTCCGATCGACTCCAGATCCATCATTTTCCTATTATGATATTCGTAGATGTAGCGCAGAAAACGTAATTAACCAATGGCAACCGCACTCTAAAAACACTATTACGCTTCATAAGCTAACGGGCTAGCTCTAATGACTAATGCACTAGGCTACGTATCCGCGTTGTCAAGTAAGGCTTTGTCTCCGGAAAAATGTTTTAGTTCTAAAATCCCAAGGTGTTTTGGCATTTTATTGATTAAATATATATTCAAACTAGGACTCATTAGCTATCTTAGCACACTAACTATTCTGGAGCTACAAAAATTACAGTGGGCACCTAATAATATTAAAAATTTACTGTGAATTTTTTAGAGTCAGCACTATCACCAATTTATCACAAAAAATTCCTACAAGTTTCTATCTTAATAATATTAAGCATCTTAATTTAATTAAAGAACTCCTAAAAATATTATAAAACTATGTAAACAAGATATACTAGCAGATAGATCATGATTTTAGGAACCCCAACAAAATTAGTTTAACAATTTTTGGCCAACTACACAAATTTATATTGTATTTACAAGTTTACCTTAGAAACTAATTAGAAAATGCTTTAGAAAAAGAAAAGGGCCGGCAGCAACCCATTCTGGCCCAGCGCGGGTCATGGCCGCGTGTGCGTCGCGATGGCCCAGCACGACCCAAGGTCGGGACGCCCATGTGCGTTTTGCAAAAGAGGGCTCTGGTTTTTGGATAATCACACAGAGCAATGGAGTACTATTACTACAGACCCACGCTTTGCATTAAAGACCCTGGAATGTGTTGCCTTTGCAATGGGGCAGTCCTCAGTGTACCCGCGCGCGGCGGTGCGGTACATTGGCGGCAACGGCGGTTACACCGGGAAACTAGGCTCACTACGACGGAAGTAAGGGGCCGACCACCATCTATAGCTAAACGCGCAAGAATGGGTGGCGGTTAGGGACTCAGAGGCGCACTGGTGCAAACTGCAGCAGCGAGCGGCTATCCATAGTGGCGGCGTGACTATTCCAACGAGCTAGAGCAGCAAGATGACTAACGAGTGAGCGGGTGAGCATAAGGAGTTTACAGTGAGCTCGTCCAAGGTGATGGTCCAGTCAGTGGCGGCCCAAGCAGAGCTGGCCACATGCGACCGAGCGGGGCAGCGGCGCTTCATGATGGACATCGACGTGTCACCCCATCGTCGACGAGCACCCTAGCCAAAATAGCACGAGCACCAGATGGAGGGAGTCAATGCGAGTTCAGGGTTACGAGCAATTGAACTGCTATTAACCCGATGAGCCTTACCCCTAAACCTCTCGGCACGGCGGCATTTTGATCGGCAACGAGCGAAACGCTAAATTGGCGGTCGATAGCGCTTGGCCGGTCATGGGGAAGATGGGGCACCTAGTTGACCTCTTATGCCACTTATTGGCGTGAGGAATCAAACTGTGAAGCCCTGAGCTAGGCGAATTGGAGGGCGAAAAAGGTGAAGCTCTAGCCGTGGTCATGCCGTAGAGAGGGCACCTGAGCGAGGGCGAGCGGATTAAGATGGGGCGGCTCCATTCGATTGTGGTAGCATGAACACGTGCACGTAGGTGGCAGTTCATGGGGCTTGGCGCGACGCGCTTGAATGAAGCGGCAAAACCCAAGCGGGTCTCACCGGCGTCGGCAGCGGGGCATCCCATCGCCACTGTGACTGGGGCCAACGACCAGACATGGCGGCAGTGGCATACGCCAAGGGCACGACGCGATAGGTGAATAGAAGGGTGGGGCGGATGCCTCGTCGACCGAGCAACGGTGGTCGCAGCCTCGGCTCGACCCTGCATGCGGCACAGCGACCAGCCACACGAGCGTGGCGCGCACGCAGTAGCAGGAGCTAGGCCACAGCTAGCCGGGGCCGACCAACGCCATGCCAAGGGCGCTGCGCGGCACCGACCGACATGCGAGCTGGCCAGCGGCAGCCACTCGGCCACGGCTTGAGCCCGGCACCAGTAGCGCGCGCGCGTGGTGAGCGCAGACTCAGGCTGCACAAGTGTAACTAGTGACATGCATGAGTTTTAAAGCACAGCAAAGGTTGCCGCTTACCTCGACTGAGGTTCAACCCATCCACTAATCCTAAAGACAACACTATCAGTTATCTAGCGAAGCAATCGTTATGACCATAGAGCAACCATAGAGCGAGATAAAAGGATGCCAACATGGGCTCGTTCCTAGAGTACCGGTTCACGAACAAAGCGCCAACAACGTGGTTTACAGCGCGTTCTGACGATGTTGGGACAATTTTTAAGTAGACAACGCGACACCCAACACATCTACAACCTACACCATGCTCACGTGCTCACTTAAAAGCAACCAACAATGCAAGAATATGAAGCTAGTGTTTAAACATTTTTGTTAGAAATTAAATGTCAAGATAGCGTTGTCTTACTACTTTTCCTATACTTAGAAAAGTTAAGGTTCAGTTCGAACTAACAGCCATTAGCACTTTTGTTACAATTTTTAAAAGGCATAAAGCCTACTAACTCCAACCCACAAGTATTTCATGCAATGGTCCATACTTCATACTAACCCATAGGAACAAAATATTTAAGCATTAATTAATTATTTTGCCCACAATAAATTGCCAAAAATAGTACTTTAGACGTAAGTTCAAGTGTTTGCCGTTCTAACGAAAAGAGCTTATCTTAACTTCAAATTTGATTTTTGAGCTCCCAAGAGTACTAGTTAACAATATTTATTTTGATTTTTCTCAACCACAAAAGTGAGTCACATAGAATTTGTTTATCATTTCATGTAAGTTTTAAACTCTTAAACCCAACGAACTTGTTTTGCTAATCTCTTTTAGGTCTTAATCTTGGTGCTAAACAAGCTCGTAACACCAGGGGTGTTACACCCCCCACCGCTCCCCTGTCTCCGTTCCCCACCGCCCCCCTGTTCTCGTTCCCCACTTCGTCCCTGTCCCCGTTCCCCCAACGCGCCCCGTTCCCCACCGCGCCCCTATCCCAAAGAGCATGAAACACTTCAAGTGCAACATCGCAAACATATGAAAAAACTATGTTGTGCAACATTGGAATATAAATACTGCAACATCGCAAAATTAAGGAGTGCAACATCGGAAAACATGTACTGCAACATCAAAAAATATGTACTGCAACATCGAAAATTATGTACCGTAACATCTCAAACAATAGTAATGCAACATCGCAAAAGCAATCATAAAACATGGAAATGGAAACATTCGAAAATCAACTACAGCAACAACCCAAAAATCCCATTGCAACATTCGAAAATCATCTGTTGCAACAACATAAAAATCCCATTGCAACACGGAGAAACAACAAGGACGTATAAACAGCAAGGGGGTGGGTTCGAGGTGCAGGCTGCTCCAGCCCTGGCCCATCACCTTTGAGCTCGCTGGAGGGAGGAGGGAATAGGACCCCCAGAGCTCGCCGGAACCCTAGCCACCACCGTGTTACTCAGATCCAAAGGAGGAGGAGGAGGGCTCATATCTAGAGGAGGAACTACCTACCTCGTCGGAGCCACCGCCACCGCCGTCGTCGTCCTCATCTCCGATGGGGGAGCGAGAGCCGGGTCGCTGGGGTGCGCGGGGTCGCAATGGAGGTCACGGAGGGGGAGGAAGGGAGGGAGGGAGCATGGGCGGGCAATGAGTTGTTGGGAGAGCGTTGTGGGCGTGTGTGGTGTGCGATGTCCGGATACGAGTGTATTATCGATTGAAGAGGGTTGGTGCCAGCAAAGAGGCAACGACACCTGTGTTTCCAAATCGACCAAGCCACTAGAAATCTTGCGTAATGCATAACGGGTTTACAATTTTCCATGTAGAGAGAAATACACACCATTTATAGTATGCCAGTGACAGCGCCAGGTTATTACCAGCCTTTAACTTCGGCATTTTGTGATGCAAGGCTTCTCCTGTTTGGCCTCAGTGTGTCGACCATGCATGGGCATCGGGGAACTCGAAGCCTGTAGGCTGTAGGTTCCATAGGCTGGCCAAGGGAGGAGGCCGGAGGGCTCTAGTAGGCAATCTGCCACGATGCTACTCTCCCTAGGATTTCGATGATAAGAGCATATATGTGTTTCATTCTCGTTTTCCCACAAACTCTGAAACACTTGCTTGATGAAACAAACGGTCTCATGCACCTTGATGAAAAAACGGCCTCAGCTCCGGCAAATATCACTATCACGGTACCACCACAAGCTCTGAGATGTATTGCAATATGCACACATGTTTCAGTTTTCTTTCTTTCTAACCGGTAGCAGCAAACATGATGCAACACAGCAACAGCAGCCACAACCACAAAGTAGGAAATGCAATGGCATGCTCAGTCGCTGATACACGTCACTTATCTTTTTTTTACAGCTCTAAATTTGAGTTATCTATGTGTCGTAAAAAACAAGGAAGAGCTACGATCTTTGCAATGAGATAGGGGCAACAAACAGATCAAAGATCAAGCTAGTAACTGTGCCACAGTATTGAATCCTTAAACAGCATAAATATGTTTATGGTTAGATGATACGATCAGTACCATCTGGCCATATGGTGAATACTGAGTACTGATTACATGCTTTCTTCTGTCAATCTATTTATTCCCACAGGATGGCTCTTACATGACTACAAACCCTTAGCCTAGTTTCTTGGGTCTAATCTCAATGCCTTGCACAATAAGACCTCTCTTTGAAGTACCTGATGTCTGCAGTGTGGATGACGTAGGTTCACCAGCTGAGGGCTTAGATGCCCTCTATCGATGAGCAGGAGGTGGCACCGGGTAGCGTCGGCCCGCTGTATGCCTAGACGTGGGAGACGACCTTCCTAAAACCCTCCAGCGCATAATTTACTGGTTCTATGATTTGTTTCTCACGGGTGGTGATGCCAGGTGCGTCTCCTCTTATTTATAGACGCGTTGTGGACAAGGGGGCCGAACCCTAGAGATGTAAGGGTTGCCGCCACTTACGGTAGATCTAATTAGTTGCATGTCCTTAATTAATCTCATGATTAGCCGAGATCATGTTCCAACACAGTAGAACCAACTCTAGCTAGGATGCACCAATCACTACTGGATTCAGGTTCTTTGCCGAGTGCCTGAGGCACTCGGCAAAGGCTATATTGCACTCGGCAAAGCCTTTGCCGAGTGCGGCACTCGGCAAAGCACACACGGCAAAAAATTGATCGGCAAAGCACTCTTTGCCGAGTGTATTTTATCGGGCACTCGGCAAAGGCTTTGCCGAGTGCCCCGGGGGCACTCGGCAAAGAAAAGCGACCGTCACGGCGCCGGTCCCGTTGACGGTCACTTTGCCGAGTGTCAACCCTGCAGGCACTCGGCAAAGATTTTTTTAATTTTTTTTTTAAAAATTTCTTTGCCGAGTGCCAAACCGTGAGGCACTCGGCAAAGAGCTTTTATTTTTTTTTAAAATTTTCTTTGCCGAGTGCCAACCCTCCATGCACTCGGCAAAGATTTTTTATTTTTTTTAAAAAATTCTTTGCCGAGCGCCAACCCGGAAGGCACTCGGCAAAGAGCTTTTATTTATTTTTTTTTGAAATTTTTCTTTGCCGAGTGCCAACCCTACCGGCACTCGGCAAAGATTTTTTATTTTTTTAAAAAAAATTCTTTGCCGAGCGCCAACCCAGAAGGCACTCGGCAAAGAGCTTTTATTTTTTTTTTGAAAATTTTTTTTGCCGAGTGCCACCACTCTAGGCACTCGGCAAAGATTTTTTATTTTTTTTTTAAAAACTCTTTGCCGAGTGCCAACACGGCAGGCACTCGGCAAAGTTTAAATTTTTTTTTTAAATTTCTTTGCCGAGTGTTATAGTCACAGCACTCGGCAAAGCTGGAAAATCTGTTTTCTGGTCGCCCATTTTGCCAGCTTTGCCGAGTGTTGTGACCATTGCGCTCGGCAAAGGGGTCCTTTGCCGAGTGCAACACTCGGCAAAGTGACCCAAAACGGTAATTTTTTTTTTTGCATTCCATCATGACAAATACATTCATACAAACATATATCACATATATATCTCATCCATCACATATATATCTCATCCATCGCATATATATCTCATCCATCACATATATATATCTCATCCATCCACACATCCATCCGCCCATATCACATCCATCACAATATATAATAATAAGTGCTCAAGTCCATCCAAATAAGTTTACAAGTCCATCAAAGTCCACAAGTGCATCACAAGTATATCACAAGTCCATCATCAAGTGAACAACAAATGTAAAAAATACAACATGCACTCATCTCGACCACTGCGACTGTGGTGAAGGCCCAGATGCATCATTCGTAGGTGCATGAGGTGGATTATTCGAACCACCGTCAGATGGAGACTGCACAAAGGAGAAAAGATTGCATGTGAGACAAGATTATTTTGATAGCTAATCTAGGACGATAGAGGCCATACAAGCAAAGCACAAGTGAAAGTAAAAAACTTTGATACTCACAGGAGTAGCTGTAGCTGCAGGACGCGGAGGCGGAGGTGGAACCAACAGCCCAGGTGGCAGAGACAAGCCCATACGTTGCCCAAGCCCTTGTAGGAAATCCGTAATGTCCATCAACCTCTGCGCCTGGGCCTGCCGCTTGGCCCGCTCGGCCTCCAACTGGGCCCCCAGCTCCTGACGTTCCTTCATTTCTTGTTCCAGCCGGGCCTGCAATATTTCACTCCAATGTTTCAGTAATGCAAAGCTAATTAAGATGTGTAAAGGTCAATGTATGACGAGTAAAACAGGAATAACCTCGAGTGCGTCGACCCGGTGCTGTGCAGCGGTCGGCCGTGTGCGAATGGCCGGGCTCTCGCTCGTGCTCCGTGCTCGGATCTAGGAGAGAGAGGGAGTAGAGGCCGTGTCGATGACGCCGTCGCCAAGCCAGAACCGCCCATGCTTCTTGCCTTGCCCCGCCCTCATGACGGCCTCTCCATCGAAGTCCTGGGTGCTCGAATCGTGGTCTGCCCCATGGAGCAACCTCGCCACCTCAGTGTACTCACTGATGCGGGAGTGGACGCTCGGGTTCGTGTATGCCTCGGGCGGGTCCTCCAGGTTGAAGGAGACGTCAGACGTTGCCTTACCCTTGTGGGCCATACACCATGCCTGGAAGTCCGAGCAAGCCTGGCCACTATGTGACGCCGACTGCGAGAAAGACAGCACGATAATTAGAAATCAGACAGAACTGAGCGTGACAATAGATAAATCAATTCGCGTACCCATGCTTGTTTGTATCCGGCGAGGTTGCGGCTGCCTTGATGGTGTGCTGGACCTTGCATCAGTAAACGACGGTCCTGGGCATCCCTGTGCATCTTGAGGTACTCCTCCGTGAACCACCTGTCCACCATCATCGCCCAGCACTCGGGATACGCTTGGCACCACCAGGGAATCACCTACACGTCATCAAGTATTGGACATATAAGAAGATCAAATTAAACCAACTTAATCTCAAATCGAATCAATATTGATGTTCTTCATTTATCTCAATGTACCGCTCCCGGGTCAGCTGCATCTCTCTTGCGTCTTTCTTGGTTTTCGTCTCTCCAAGCTTCGACCCGTAGTAGGTTACGATGGCCTGGATGCGCGCCTCGTGATGCATGTCGGTGACGAGTTTTTTACAGGCTTTGGTAGTCACCTGCTCCGCCCTGGCCTCAAATCCCTCCTCGCATCTGTAATAAGTCTGCATACAAAAGCGATGTATCGATTCATTATTTTAAGAAAAGTCCAATGAATGCGACGTATTGAGCAATGTTGTGCAAGGGAGACTTACCCAAAACTCTGCCTTCATCCGCGCCGCCTTGTTGGGGTACTCCGCATCGGAGGCGACGATGTAGTGGTCAAACGAGTAGGCCGGCTCCGTCTTCGATGCGTACGTGACAATGCCGGGGAAGTGCTGCCTGCACAGAAGACCTAGGATGCCATTGACTAGTCGTGCGCTACCACCCGACACAACCACCCAGTTCCTGCACAAGTAATTAAGAAAAATTATTAGTTTTTTTCATCATATCATATGAAGTAGTGGTGATAACATATACAGTTACTTACTTTTGTCCTTCGGGGCGAATCACTGGGTGTTGGTGAGGAAGCGGAACCTGTGGGAGGCTCGCGGGACCTCGCAAGTAGACACTCGAAGAGGAGTTGGAGGAAGCGGAACCCGTGCCTGCCGCCTCCCCCCCCCCCTCCTCCTCCTCCTCCACCTCCTCCTCCTCCTCCTCCTCCTCCTCTTCCTCCTCCGTCTACCGAACCAACTCCTCGTCTGACTCGTCCACGGGCGCCACCTCCTCCTGCGGCTGGCGGTCCTCCTCACATGGCGTGGGAGGAGACGGCCCCCTCATGTGGCTAGCGGTCCTCCTCCTCCTGTTCGATCCCTCTGCCACCCCCAAACGTGCATTTTGAAGGTTGTCTTTGTAGCTCGATCGTATGTCCATACCCCTTCATCCCAAGCACGGACCAATTCATCAAACACGGGCTCCATGAACACACCTATATTACTCCCTGGGTGTCTAGGAATTATCAACGACAAGAATACGTTATGTCATTGAAAGGAGACACCGGGGGGGAGATTAAGGGGGATAACAAAGACGGACCAACATGTGTATGGGGCAGCCATCATTCCATAAGGATTGAACACATCTGTTGCCAACGCGACACATACATTACGAGCCTCATCTGCTTTGTCACGATGTTTGTCATTAAAGCGGATCCAAGCTTCACCATCGGATGGATGTACCATCTTATCAGGATTGTACCGTTTGCCATTTTTGTGCCATGTCATCTGTTTCACGGATTCCTCGGTCATGTATAGCCGTTGGATCCTCGGTAGGAACGGAAGGTACCGTAGGATTTTCATAGGGATTGTAAGTTGCCTCTTCTGGCCATCATCAGAGTCTACCTCCAGGTACCTGGAGGATTTACACTTTGGACAGAACTTTGCATGCTCGTGTTCTTTCCTAAATGGGAGGCACCCTTTCGGACAAGCATGTATCTGCTCATACGGTATCTTAAGTGCTTGAAGGAGTTTCTATGACTCGTACATGCTCTTCGGCAGAATGTGGCCCTCCGGAAGCAAGGTGCCAATCACGGCCAACATCTTATCGAAGCCAGGTCGACTTAAGTTTAACTCGGACTTCAACCCCATTAAGCGTCCAATGGCATCCAGTTGAGACACCGTTGACCGATCGTGAAGGGGTTTCTGTGCCGAGTCCATCATATCGTAGAACGCCTGCGCGGCTGCTTCCATCTCCTCCTTCTCACGTCCCTCATCGAACTATCCTTGGTGAAAGTCATCTAACATGTGGAGATGTCCTGGTTTGTAAGCATCGTACGTGACAACGTGCACGAAATCTTCTGAAATTTTTATCATAGCCTCCACATATGATATCACGACATCTCAACAAGTTTCATGATTTTCGGACTTCGTTTGCTTTTTATAGAATTTATAAACACTTCACACGCAATTTCGCGGACATGTTTCGTGAACAAGATGTCCGAAATTTCGGGTCCGTTCCTGGATACGGCCTCTCACAACACTCACTAACATGACTATCAATTTTCGAATCATTAAACTCCATTATTCGTACCACGTGCAGTTCAAATTTCTAATTTTCGGAAAAATTCAAGTAAACGAAATAAAGTAACTAAATATAACAAAAAGCCACAAAAAATCCCCAAATTGTAACTAGGAGTTCCTGGTGCTTTAAAAAGGCTGCACAAAAAAATTGGAGGCCAAAAACAAAAAAACAAAAAAACTTTGCCGAGTGCCGGGGCATGGCACTCGGCAAAGGGTGTCTTTACCGAGTGCCAGCCATCAGGCACTCGGCAAAGAATGTTTTAAATTTTTTTAAAAAAAATTCCTCTTTGCCGAGTGCATCCACAGGAGCACTTGACAAAGAAATAATAAAAAAAATTAAATCTTTGCCGAGTGCCGTCCAGGGGGCACTCGGCAAAGTATTTTAAAAATAAAAATTTTTTCTTTGCCGAGCGCCAGATCTGAGACGCTCGGCAAAGAATTTAAAAAAAAAAATTAAATCTTTGCCGAGTGCCAGATCTGGGGCACTCGGCAAAGAAATTAAAAACAAAAAAAAAACAAATCTTTGCCGAGTGCCTAACCGCAGGCGCTCGGCAAAGAAGGTCGTGACAGGACGCCGTTTCACGGTCAGCCTATGCCGAGTGTAGAGATTTTGCCAACAGTCTGGCACTCGGTAAAGAAGTCCTTTGCCGAGTGCCCGTGTTTGCCGAGTTGCCGGCACTCGGCAAAGAAATCTTTGCTAAGTGTAATTCTTTGCCGAGTGCCCGATTTTTAACACTCGGTAAAGAATTTTGCACTCGACAAAGTCTCTATTTCCAATAGTGAATACATAAGTTCTGTAAATGAAAAGAGACACATTGCCAATATATGCAAGTACACAACGAAAATAGAGTCAACAGGCTACCCTCGTCATATGTACTACTCGTAAAACTCTTCTCCTTATCATGGACAGATTAGCCAATTAGACCCCGAGGCACGGAAACATTCGGCGTATGCTACAGCTTGATAATCAACTAGTGTCCTGTTTGTTTGGCTGATAAGCCATGACTGAAAGTACTGTTGGCTAATTTATTATGAGAGAAAAATATTGTTCGTTGGATGAAAAAGTACAGTTTATAAGATAAGTGAACAGGGCGATCTCGCTCGTTCTTGAACTACTCTAGCCCTTGTCCTGACCGTGAAGACTGACACTTCACCGCGATCTCAAAACCTCCTCCAAGTTGCCATTGAAATGGAGTAGCACATAATTGGAAAAGTGAAGGCATTTGATGGGCCATCATTTGTTTAGGCCTGCAGCTCTCGTGCTGTCGTGCATAGCGCCATTTGACCACCACACCCTCCTCAACCTGTAGAGGGGCCCAAAGCAACCACTGCCGATCTGCTTAGCAT
The DNA here is from genome assembly GCF_019320115.1 of Miscanthus floridulus. Taxonomy (NCBI): domain Eukaryota; kingdom Viridiplantae; phylum Streptophyta; class Magnoliopsida; order Poales; family Poaceae; genus Miscanthus; species Miscanthus floridulus. The sequence continues at coordinate 224,680,982 of NC_089587.1, read as the reverse complement.
CCAAAAAATCTCTCGTTGCAGCCACCAGGTCGGAGAAATCGAATATTGTGAATGCATGATCCACTGCTACTTTCTTCGACCTGCCATGCCTTGAGTTTTGCCTCCATCTCGGATCTGTTCCGGGAGGGTGGTCGCACTCACACACTTCTCTGGTCGCTCACTCGCGGCAGCAAGACTGCAAGAGAGCCGCGCCCATTCTCATTCTCATCATCATTTTTGTTTTGTTTTTTTTTTACAAAAAGAAAGTAGAAGCGCCACCAGTTAACAATGGTAAGCAATATGAAAGCATACAAGATTGACGAAAGAGTATGAGAAAAAACATCCACTAAAAAGTCTAATTGTTAAACGAATATCTTCCAAATAAAAACATATGTTTGTTTCTGCAGTGAGAGAAAAAGGGTTCCAACTAGTGCCATTATTAACCTCGGCAATTATGTGATCAGCTCCACCATGCTGTGAATAAAGATAATTAAGAATTACAAAGTCTGACTCCTCTATACTGCCGATTATTTGCTCGCATAAATTAACTTCTCAAGCCTCTTGCCCCTTAGCAATGATCTCAATGCCCAGGACAATGAGACCACTTCTCCTGATTGACGTATCCACAAGGCTGATGGATACCTCGCCGTCGTCACCTTCACCACTGTGGAAGTCACCCAACTCCAGCTCCATCCACCCATCAGTCCATTGACCAGAGAACCCTGGATCACCAAGGAATACACCACACGCCTTGGAAATGCCACCACGCCTCATCTGCCATGAATGTAGATGCACGAGATCATCGCTATCGAGGAGAACGTCGTGGGTCGACGTTCTTCCTCCGAGGCTGACAGTGACAGGCGTCTTCTGGCATGAACCAAACCAGCAGCACCTATCATACTCATCTACCCCCAGCACAATGTAAGCGGTATACGATGTGTGCTTCGATATACATGGGCGGATACAGAGGGTATTCCCCGTATTCCCAGGAATACCCAACTATTTTAGCATACTTCTATGTATATATGTGTATATACTTGTATATGTATATGTATAATGCCATATTTTGTAGTATTTTCACTCATTGAAGCCCAAAACAGTAAAAAAAACAGTCTCTCAAATTGGCACATATTTTATAGTATTTTCACTCATTGCAGTTAAAAACAACTGATTTTTTTATTGACATAGAAGTAGGAATACACAAGTTTGGAATCCTGACTCCGCCACTGTCGATATAGCATGCTGCTGTCGATCTTGCCATGTATTTCCAACCGATGGCCACGCCAGAACCTGGCAGCATCAGAGAATATCCTGTCACAAATCAACAGAGGTTAAAATTCTTTGTCACAAAATATAAGCCATTCACGTATTTGAATATTTAAACTTTGTTATCTTTGACGAACAATTAGTCTAATCATATGGAATTTTATACTACAAAAATGGTTACATTGGATTTGTATTGATAAATACTTTCTAATGTTCAAACCATTGTTGCCATAAATTATATTATAACAGAAATTAGCAATCAAAGTACAAAGTATGATTTTGAAGACTGCACCAAGTCAAATCGTGCCTTATATTCTAGGACTAAGGGAGTAATCGAGAACTAGAGCAATATTACGGTTTAAGGGATAAAAGGCATAAAGAGTAAAAAAAAGTTAAAAGATAGGTTGATTTGTTGCGATTGGATCCCCCAATCGGTCATGGCCCTTTATATTTATAGGGTGGGTGGTCTTATCCGGTGGAGAGTAAAAATTCCTATAAAATCCATGCACAATACAATTCGAACTTAGAGCATCTCCAAGAGTACCCAAAATAATCTCCCACTTTAGAAATTTTGGCAAGATTGAAAAAAACTCATCTCCAACAACTCTCAAACCCACCTCCAATCTTTTGGCACTTAAAAAAAACACCCCCACACGCACACGCGCACGTATCATCACGCCAATCTGAAGGTGGAAGGACGTGGGAAGAAAAATAAGTAGGATAGGGTTCCTGATGCAAATATACAAGAAAGAAAGAAAGTATAAAAGTGGTTGGTGTGATTTAGAAAATAGTTTGGGATTTTTGATATAAAATTACTTTCTATCTTTTAGGATCGGTATTTTGGAAACTGTTGGAGGAAGCCAACAAATATGCTTCCAATTTTTAAGTCACATGGAAAACTCATTAATTTACCAAGTGATTTTTTAGAAAACTATTGGAGATGCTCTTAAGGCATGTTTGGAACTACTTTGCTCCCAACTTCACTAGCCAAACAGGGATAACTCTAAAAACCTTCTCTAGAAAAAGGTGGAGTTGAGGGCCAACTCCAGGTGTTTTGTGCAGCACCTAAAGGGGTAATCCAGAAACTCCAGCTTTTTATGGAGATGCTCCATGTTGGAGTTCATGGAGTGGAGCATTCCAAATTCGGACTCCAAAAACTTTCTATATATGGATTTTGATTGTCTTAGCAAGATGAATGCAATAGTGAAGTCCAATTTGCAATTTGAAACAGTCCAAAACCCCCTAAGCCAATTTTCCTAGAATTAGCCTTAGTTAGCCAATTTTGAGTGCGAACAAGTACTAAATAATAACTAAATTACCCTGTCACAATTCGCATCAAAACTTTAGAAATGGCAAGCAACATGTGAGAGAGAGCAAACCTAGAGCCAGCGATATGGAACCAGCGATAGTTGGTGGGAGTATCACTCCAATCAATGCTTAACTTCCTTGCAGACAGCATGTAGCACATGGCGCCGGTTTCCTTGTCCAGCTAGATGCTCTGAACACACCACACCAAAGATTAGTCAATCATCCTAGAATCACATACTGCATAAAACTTAGACGTGAACAAAAGTGGTTCTTTCAGTATTGTGAGGCCATCGGCAAGGAGGACTCGGCCATCGGAGAGCCACATGAACAATGCCTTCCTGGACGGCACCGGTAGAAAGAGCTCCCCAAGGGCCGGCAGTGGGAGGTTGGACGGTAGGAAGCAGTTCCAGACAACGTCAGAGTCTGCTGCAGTGTGGAAGGCCGGTGAGACAACCGCAGCGCGGCAGGCGTCCCGTGGCTACGGGCAATCGACGCCGAGATGAGGTCCACCGGCAAGCGCGCAATCTCACAGGCAATGGTAGTGGTGGTGGTGGCTGATTCCGTCATCGTGTTCATCAATTCCTCTAGTTACCTGCTTTGTTTCGTGTTTGATAAATTCGATTGGGGGAATGGGCTGCATGGGGATTAAAAACGCAAAAGTAAAAAGTGAGTTGGGAACCATAGAGTGAATTTTATATATGGAGGCAGTGATTCAGACGACATTTTAGGAAACCACAAACAAGAATGAATGAATGCCAATTCAATCCATGCGCACAACAATAGACCAAATCAATTTTGCATCCAACACATCAATGCCATACCGTTTGTAGTACCGCAAAACAAAAGCCAGCATACCATCTATAATACTGCAAACAAGCCTACCAAGCAAGAACCAAAAGAGATATGAGCAAGGGGTAGAGTGCTCCACCAACCCTTGGTTACCCTACCTGCAATGGAGACGGCGCCTTGGTGGCCAACTCGTTCTAGGTTGCGGCGAGGTGACAAACCCTAGAGTGGCGGCGGCAATGGGTAAAGTGAGCGAGAGGAGACAAGACGGCACAGTGAGGAGAAGAATATGGTAACCCTAGCACCAAACCTCGGTTTTATTTACGACACTATGCATATGGGCCCACTCAATTTGCGTTGGTGCAAGTGGGCTACCCTTGCCCTTGCGGTGCTCTTTGGAAACAAGCCCAATAGGTAAGGCTTCAGGCCCCCAATAGGTAAGCAAACTTACACTTAGAAGAACTCCAGTGGGGCCACTACTTCATTTTAGGGATTGAGGCGAAAACACACTCTAAATATGGCCTCTACTTTTCGAAGCCCATACTCTCAGGGGCACTTGTGATTCTGTTGAGAAGGTTTTTTCTTGAGTAAAATACACCGTGGGTCCTTAAACTTTTGGTGGATTTCCATCTAGGTCCTCGAACTAAAAAATTTACCAGGAACTGCAGGGTGTTCAGGAGGCCACCTTCTAGCGTGCAGACGGTGGCTCAAACTGGCAGATAGGGAAGGTCAAGACTGGGCGTTGTCCGGCTTAGCGCCGATGTCGGTGTTAGCTCATGTTTGGTCGCAAACAATGCTGGCAATGTAACATTACAAGTGCATCCAGTAGTTAGGCGGCTTCCCCGTGGCAGTGTTCGCCACCTTCACTCTCAGTGTTGTAAGGTTTTAAACATATTCCCTCTTAATGAAAAACGGGTGCAAACCCGCTCGTGAAAAAAAAAGCAATGGCATGCTCAGTCGCTGATACACGTCACTTATGTTTTATCTTTTACAGCTCATAAATTTGAGTTATCTATATGTGTAGTAAAAAAACAAGGAAGAGCTACGATCTTTGCAACGAGAATATCAGATAGGAGCAACAAACAGATCAAAGATCAAGCTAGTAAGTGTGCCACAGTATTGAATCCTTAAACCCTATAATATGTTTATAATGTTTATGATTAGATGATACAATCAATACCATCTAGCCATATGGTGAATACTGAGTACTGATTACATGCTTTCTTCTGCCAATCTATTTATTCCCACAGGATGGCTCTTACATGACTACAAACCCTTAAGGTGTGTTTGGAATGAAGGAAAAATGAAGGAAAAGTACAGGAACTGCATTCCTTTGGAAAGGCTTTCTCTCTCACCGTTTGGAACGTAGGAAGTGCTACAAAACTTTCCAGAGGAAAGGCTTAGGAAGTTGTACTTTTGGAGGAATCTGAAAATGAGCTTTGAGCCGAGGGAAATTTTCCTGTGGTTGCTTTGCTGCTTTCTCATTGCATTTGAAGCTAGCAGCTTCGCTAATTGCCATGGTGCCGCAAGATTATATTTAATAGTTCTTTGGCTACCTGCAGTTGACTAACTTATGTGCTTTTATGTCAATTAGAAGTTTGGACTTTGGAACAATAGCACTGGTCAGGAAGAAAATAATAGGTTAATTTATATATCATTAAGCACTCATTATTTTTTTATAACTTGCATGTGTTTTGATTTCTGTGATAGGAACACATGTGTTCCAAATACCCCTTTCTATTTATCTCTTTTAATCATATCTCATGTTTTGGAAATCCTGTGTCACAGTTCCTGCGTTCCAAACACCCCAATCTATATTTTCCTATGTTTTTCCATTCCTCTGTTTTCCCACAACAGCTATACCCTATTCCTGTATTTTTTTTCTTTCCTCTGTTTTGCATTCCTTTGTTCCAAACAGGCCCTAGCCTAGTTTCTTGGGTCTAATCCCAATGCCTTGCACAACAAGACCTCTCTTCGAAGTACCTGATGTCTGCAGGAGGCTAAAGCGCACCTCGCCGTCGTCACCCTCCTTGTTGTAGAACACGCCCATCTCCAACACCATCCAACCGCCAGTCCTTTCCTGAGGGAGCACCGGGTTTCTACCATGCCCAAGCCGGTAGCTCTTGTTGTACTCTGGCGCCAAGGCCACTGTGACCTCTGACGGTTCACATGCCTACCTTCATAGCTTTGGAGGCAGAATTTGCGAATTATTTTCTTTCCTGCAACCGTGTCAATTGATGCCTTCTGGGGTGGATAATCCAGCCCACTGGATTCAACGGGTGTCTTGAACACAATGTAAGTTGCATAAGCTGCGTCACGAGAAAGCATTTTGCTGTGTATCTTGCCACGTATTTCGAACCAGCAAACATTCCGGAGTTGAGCAACTTCGAACCTGTGGCAGATTAACAAAGGACAAAATTTCTAAGAAACCAATAGAGCAATTGATACAAGATAATTCATAATGAAATATAATTATATAACAAGGATGGTGACAATGCAAACTTGGCCTACGCACCATCCGTGCTGCTGCTGCTAAGAAGTACTAAGAACAGACAGTACAGTAGTACACACCCAAACTGCTACCTAGTCAATACGTACATACATAGCTCTGAAGCCAACCTTTTCATAATCAGCTTTTTCTATCTATATCTATAAAAGCCCCATGTCCTAGAACTTGACATTTTTCTAAATCCTCCAAAACTTGTTTAAATCAATAGTAAAAAAATAACAAGTAACTTCCGAAACTTGGCTAAATCCTGAGGGGCTGTTTGGATTACAGGAATTCTAAAGGAATCATCATTCCTATATTTTTGCTCCTGTAGCAGCGTTTGGATTGGAGGATTAGTCACTTCCTTTCTGAAGGAAAGTTTCCTATACCTGTACGTTTTGGGGGAAAATGAACATCCAGTTCTATCTCTTGGTTTTCTTTCCTTCACGAAATCCAATGCAATGAAGCACAATGAGACATTGTTAGCACGTCTGTGGCATACAAGCTGGCCAGAATCTTGTATATAAAAGCCTAATAATATACGTTAATATTTATGCTCTCAAGTTTGAGCACGGCTTCCATTCCTGTGTTCCAAACGCCAATGTTTCAAAAATTCCTCTGTTTTTCATTCCTCTATTTTAACACTACATTCCTTTCTCTTTCCTCTGTTTTGTTTCATTCATCTGTTTTATATTCCTGTGTTCCGATTAGGCCCTAGTAACTTCCGAAACTTGGGGTGTGCTTAGTTCGCGAAATGAAAATTTTTGGATGCCACATCAGATGTTTCGAGAGATGTCGGAAGGGGTTTTCGAATACTAATAAAAAAACTAATTACATAGTGAGACGAATTTATTAAGCATAATTAATCCATCATTAGCGCATATTGGTTACTGTAGCACTTATGGCTAATCATGGCCTAATTAGGCTTAAAACATTCGTCTCGTGATTTTCAACTAAACTGTGCAATTAGTTTTTTTTCGTCTATATTTAATACTCCATGCATATACCGTAAGATTCGATGTGATACTTTGGGAAGAAAAATTTTGGAAACTAAACAGGGCCTTGGCATAAATGCTGAACCCTAGTCTAATGACCTACTCCCTCCGTCCCATTGAGTTTGTCGCTCGGGAACCGGGATTGTGAGGGGGGCACGGTTTTCCAACGACAAACTCAATGGGACGGAGGGAGTATCACCTATGCACATTCCTGCTCTCTGACGATGAGAACAGACAGTACACATTGCTGTGACTACCCCAAGTCGATACATTCACAACTTTGAGCCCGTGTTCAGTTCAAAAAATAGTTTCAAAAACTACTACAGTACCTGTCACATCGAATCTTGCGATACGTGTATAGAGCATTAAATGTAAACAAAAAAAAGCTAATTACACAATTTAGTTGGAAATCGCGAGACGAACGTTTTAAGCCTAATTAGTCCATAATTAAACACTATTTGTCAAATAAAAACGAAAATAATACAATACCCAAATTCCAACTTTCCCTACAACTAAACACAGCTGAAAGTCTGAAGCCAACTCCATATACTCTAGTACTTCCTTCTCCGGTGCAGGGTATTGCAGCTTTCGAACAAATTAATTAATACAGGTCAAATGAGCCGCCCGTGCTCGTTCTGAAACAATTAGCACTTTACCACACACCAAGGTCTTGTTTAGATGCCACCAAAATTCCAATTTCTTTTACTCTCTCCGTCACATCAATTTTTAGCCGTTTGTATGGAGTATTAAATGTAGGTAAAAAAAATAACTAATTACACAGTTTAGTTGGAAATCACGAGATAAATCTTTTGAGCCTAGTTGGTCCACGATTTAACAATATTTATCAAATAAGACGAAAGCGATACTATTCATCGATTTGAAATTTTTTCACAATCTAAACGAGGCCCAAGTCTCTGATCCAAATTGCAAGCCAACACCACCAACAGCAACAGGGTGAATTTGTAGTACAATGCAATGGCACATTGCATTCGTCACAGGTGACAGGACATATATGCTCGAACAATTCGAGTGAGAATTGGAAGCCAGATAGAGAAGAAACCGGTTGTGCCATGCGAACCTGGAGTCGGGGAGATTCATCCACCGCCAGTAGCAGGCGTCGCCCCACGAGATGTGCAGGCCCCAGCATGTAGCACTTGGAGCTGCTCCCCCTGTCCAACCACATGCTCTGAACGCAACAAGCCGGTTCGCCGATCAGAACAATCGAAGAAGAAGATTATAACTGCTACTTCCGCCATGCTGGGGGCCGGACGTACCTTGAAGCCATAGGCGAGTAGAGGATTTTTGGGGACCGGCCGTATCCTCTGGCCATCGGCGAGTAAGACGGGGTAACGGCGGTCGGAGAGGCGAAGGAACCGCTCCTTCGACGGCGGCGCGGGGCCGGAGAGCTCCCCGTCAGCGATCGGCGGGAGGTCGCGGGGGACGAAGCGGGCCCATACGGCATCGGATTCGGCGGCGTCGCGGAAGGCGTGGGAGACCGCGGCGGCGCGGCAGGCGTCCCGCGGCGTGGTGAGGGCGAGCGCCACCGAGAGGAGGTCCTCCGGTAGGCGCACGATCTCGCAGGTGCCAGCCGCTGACCCCATCGAATGGCTCCTCCGCGAAGGATTCGGATTTTGCGAGAGAGACGGGTATTGCCGATCGGAAGAAAAATTCACCGGGCAAGAAGGATTGAAATCTGCAGGAATCAGAAGGTGGTCGGGTTCTGCAAAAATAACGGCTCATGCTGGTAGGCCGTACGCACTTATTCGTCTCAATGCACGTGGACTTAGAAGTGAATTAAAATGAAATTAAACTAAATTTTATTCTATTTCACTCTAATATATGTGAATTAAGGTAAGGCCCTGTTTAGTTCCACTCCAAAATGTCAAAATTTTCAAGATTTCTCGTCACATCGAATCTTTGGACGCATGCATGAAGCATTAAATATAAATAAAAAATAAAACTAATTACATAGTTTAGACGAAATTCACAAGACAAATCTTTTAAGCCTAATTAGACTATGATTGGACACTAATTGTCAAATAACAACGAAAGTGCTACAGTGGCATTTCGCAAAAAAAATTGCCAACTAAACGGTACCTAAATATACTCAGAAGATCGTACTTGAAAGTCCGAACACGATACCCAACCGACTAGATGAAAGTTGGGCCGTCTCACCCTTGGCACTAGTTTGGGGGCGTTTTTTCACCTTCGCTCCACGCTTTTTAGCCAAACGGTTTTAGCTCCACGCACTCTGTTCGAGAAAAAAGAGTGGAGCTGCTCCATGGTGGAGTTCGTAGACCAGAGTTTGTGTAGCAGTTCCAAACACCCCATTTATGTCAAATATTTTGTCTCAGCATACTTTAGAACATAGGGGTTTTATGGTGCTATAAAAAAATAGAACATAGAGATTTTATAAAAATACTAATGCTCCATTGTGGGCGTCTGTCCCACGTCCATCCGTCCAAACGCTACTGCTGGCCTACGAACCGGCCCACATGCCTACTCCCCTCACCATGGCATACACGGTTTCTCCAAAAAATAGTGATATTTTCCCTGTCACGCATCGGCTCCACCGCATCGCCCAACCTTTTCTTGCCATCTCCATCGCTGGGGCCGCTCGCTGTGGCAATAAGCCCGTCGACCGACCAGCGTTGCTTCCCGACCGTCGCTTGCCCGTGGAGAGGGAGACCGTAGCCATCTAGCCACTACTGCCGCCTTCACCACGGGGCTCGGACGCCTGGTTGGCGGCCAGGAAGACCTCTACCTCCGCCTGTCCAGCTCGTCGCGGTCGGGTGTGGAGCTCGCCCGTGTGCAGCTCATGGCAACCCGGCAGAGTCCGCCCGTGCACATCCTCACGCCTGCCTACACAGTTAGCCGTGCCTGGGGCGGAACTCGCCGGTGCGTAGCTCGCCACGGCCGGGATGGAACTCCATAGGCTGACGAGGCTCCATTGTCCCCAGCGACAAGGAGATGTTGCGCTTTACCCGCATGTTGCAAGCATCTGTTTCAAATGCTTCAGAGGTACGTTGCAAGTGTTTTATATCGATGTTGCAAAAGTAGATCGGGATGTTGCATATGATGCAATTGTGTTTTTAACTGTATGTCCCAAATGTTTCATCTGCTTTAGACATATGTTGCAAATGTTTCATCTGGATGTTGCATATATATGCATATTGCAAGGCTATGTTTCAAAGTGTTTCAGGTGTTTCATACGTACACTAGTAGAGAAACGACCTTTGATCTAGCTTAAAATTTGGCTTTAGTCCCGGTATTTTTCACGCTTGGGACTAGAGAGGCCTTTAGTCCCGGTTTGTAGCTCCAACCGGGACTAAAGGTCCCTGCCCAACGGCTACTGCAGCAGGCTTTTACTGCAGGGGACCTTTAGTTCCGGTTGGAGCTATCAACCGGGACTAAAGGTTAACTTTTACTCCCGGTTGGTCCCTCCAACCGGGAGTAAAAGTCTACTCCCAGCTGAAGGCTCCGTCCGAGACTAGAAAGGGACCTTTAGTCCCGGTTTCTGTCTCCAACCGAGACTAATGGTCCCCTCCTATATAGCCCTTCTTTCTCCCCGAGCCTGAGCCACTTTGAGCTCAGTGTTCTTGCTTCATCGCCGGCCTCTCTTCTTCCTCATCGTCGGTAATCACAAGATTTCTTCAATTCCTCCATCGATTCTTCGGTTCTAAAGGTTACCAACTTTATACTCTCATGTTTCATCAGTAGCATATCTCATTTTGTGGACTAGATATATGTGGTTTTTTATGGTGGATTTTTTTATTTGTAAGCCATTTAAGCTCAAAATCACTTTAAAGTTTACATATTTGGATGAAGGAAGGTTAAAGTAGTTATTCAAAACTAGTATTCAACTTTCATTTCTAGCATGCATAGCACACTTCATGGTTTAGAGATATAGAGAATTTTAGAGTTTTTTTAATTTTATTTGTTTATAAAATGAGAAATTTATATTATATTAAAAATGAGTATAGAGAGTAGATGTCAACTGCTTTCGGGTCCTCGGCCTCTCATCGGGTTCCAAAGCGACTAAGGCCGGACCTCCCTCTCATTGCATGCGGCAAGTGTGAGGAGAAGATTGTGATGGAGTACCGGGTGAGAAAGGAGTGTCCCAACAAGGGTCGTATCTTCTACAAGTGTCCGGATCACAATTTGAGTTATTTTGTCGTATTTGATGATTATGGTTAATTTATACTTATTTTCATGACAATTGTGATTAAAGTTCTAATTTTTTGTTTTAATTTTAGTGGGATGGCATTGGATGTTCAGGCTGGTACTAGGAGGTAGACAATATGTTGAGACACCCTGCTGATGGGTCCCAGTGGAGAGCAATCGATAGAGAATTTTCGGAGTTTGCAAATGATGCAAGAAACTTAAGGTTTGCTTTAAGTACGGATGGTATGAATCCTTTCGGAGAGCAGAGCAGTAGTCATAGCACTTGACCTGTTACTCTATGTATCTACAACCTTCCTCCCTGGTTATGCATGAAGCGTAAGTTTATTATGATGCCAGTGCTCATCCAAGGCCCAAGGCAACCTGGCAACGACATCGATGTGTACCTGAGGCCACTAGTTGAAGAACTTCTACTTTTGTGGAACAGACCAGGTGTACATGTGTGGGATGAGCACAAACAGGAGCACTTTGACCTGTGAGCATTGTTGTTCATAACAATCAATAATTGGCATGCTCTAAGTAATCTTTCAGGACAATCAAACAAGGGATATAATGCATGCACGCACTGTTTCGATGACATTAAAGGTATATTCTTGAAAAAATGTCGAAAGGTCGTGTACCTTGGCCATCGTCGATTTTCTTCCTGCGAATCACCCCCTAAGAAAGAAAGGCAAGCATTTTAAAGGTAAGGCAGACCATCAGACCAAGCCGGGCAACCGAATTGGTGAGGATGTACTCAATATGGTCAAGGATATGAAAGTAGTATTTGGAAAAGCACATGGCAGCGAACCTGTTTCGAACAATGCTGACGGTCACGCACCCATGTGGAAGAAGAAGTTCATATTTTGGGAGCTACCCTATTGACAAGTCCTAGAGGTCCGTAGCGTGATCGACATGATGCACCTGACGAAGAATCTTTGTGTGAACCTGCTAGGCTTCATGGGTGTGTATGGGAAACCTAAGGACACACTTGAAGCACGATAGGACCTGCGATGTTTGAAAGAACGAGACAACCTACATCCAGAGAAGACAGATGATGGACGCCATTACTTAAGTCCTGCCAGCTACACTCTTAGCAAAGAAGAGAAGGAAAGCATGTTTGAATGCCTAGCAAGCATCAAGGTATCATCTGGATTCTCCTTGAATATAAAGGGTATAATAAATGTGCGAGAGAAGAAATTCCTAAACTTAAAGTCCCATGACTGTCACGTGCTCATGATGCAATTGCTTCCAGTTGCATTAAGAGGAATTCTACCTCCAAATGTATGTCTAGCCACCGTGAAGCTATGTGCATTCCTCAATGCAATTTCTTAGAAGGCAATCGATCTAATGGATCTAGCTAAACTACAGAATGATGTGGTTCAATGTCTTGTCAGCTTGGAGTTGGTGTTCCCTCCTTCCTTCTTTAATATCATGACACACCTCCTAGTTCACCTGGTCAAGGAGATTAGCATTCTCGGACATGTTTTCCTGCACAACATGTTCCTTTTTGAGAGGTTCATGGGAGTCCTAAAGAAATATGTTCACAACCATGCTCAGCCAGAAGGAAGCATCGCCAAGGGCTATGGAACATAGGAGGTCATTGAGTTTTGTGTTGACTTTATTCCTAACCTCGACCCGATTGGTGTTCCTGAATCGCGACACGAGGGGAGACTAAGTGGAAAGGGGACACTAGGGAAGAAAACATATATTGATATGTAGGACAATTATTTTAATAAAGCACACTACACAGTTCTGTAAAACTTCTCCTTGGTGGATTCGTATATCGAGACACATAAAGAGTTGCTCCGATCTGAGTTTCTAGAGAAGTCTGAAGCTTGGATTACGCGTCAGCACATGGAAACTTTCAGCGACTGGTTGCGAAAAGAATGTCAGGGTGATGAGAGTATTGATGAGTAACGGTATTTGTTGGCTAGGCAGCCATCATGGCATATCCTCATATACAAAGGGTACAAGATAAATAGGAATACATTTTACACAGTAGCCCAAGATAAAAGGAGCACCAACTAAAACAGTGGTGTCCGCATAGATGCCACCGACCCTAATGCAAATAAGCAAACATATTATGGCCGCATAGAGAAGATATGGGAACTAAACTATGCACCTACTTTTAAGGTACCTTTGTTCAAGTGCCAATGGGTAAAGGCGACTGGAGGCGGGGTAGCAGTCAACAACTAGTATAGAATGACAACCATGGACCTCAACAATATTGGGTACAAAGACGAACCGTTTGTCCTTGCCAAGGATGTGAATCAGGTGTTCTATGTCAAGGACATGTCTACAAAACCGAAGAGAGGGAAAAACAACAATGACCCAATCAATGAGCCAAAGCGCCACATAGTTCTTTCAGGGAAAAGAAACATCATCGGAATTGAAGACAAGTTAGACATATCAGAAGATTATGAAAAGGATGACCGAATTCCACCCTTCACAGTGAACAAAGACCCAAGCATCCAGCTAAATGATGAGGACACTCCATGATTACGGCGCGATCATAACCAAGGGATATACGCTAAGAAGAAGTTCACTACTGTTCCCGCTTGATATATGTAGTGTATTCATATTTCTATCGTGTATTCATATTTTCTACCATTTAAATGAATTTTCTGCTTGACGGTGGATTTCTTGTGGAGAATGTGTGATGAAAAAACAAATGATCAACGTCAATAAGATGTGAAAACTAATTTCCTGTCGAAAAGCAATAGTTTTAATGATTTTAATTAAGTAGTACATTTTTGCATGGTGAAAATTATGATTATTATTTACACTATGTTAAATATTTATACGATAAAACAAAAGAGTTTAGGTTACAGATTTTTCTTATGTACAATAATGCAAAATCAGGTCCTAGAATTCTTTTTGTATTTTTTTGCTAATATTTTATTTACTAGGCAATTAACAACTCTCTGCATATTTATATAAAAGAAATATATAAAAAAGAAAAAACTTCTACAAACTAGCATGAAGCCAAACTGCAGCCCACCTTTACTCTCGGGTGGACCAACCACCTAGGACTAAAGGTCAGACCTTTAGTCCTGGTTTTAACCATCACCCGGGACTAAAGAACCTTTAGTCCTGGTTCTAACCATCACCTGGGACTACTAAAGATGGGCTACGTTTTTGTGGCCCGCCAAAACCCCCTTTACTCCCGGGCCGTGGCTACACCCGGGACTAAAGGTCAGACCTTTAGTCTCGATTCTAACCATCACCCGGGACTAAAGAACCTTTAGTCCTGGTTCTAACAATCACCCAGGACTACAGGTCCCCCTTTATAAACCACGCCTTTCTTCCTTAGTTTTTTTCCTCTCTGTCTCCGCCGCCTTCTTCTCCAACCGGATCCAGTAGCCACCAAGCCTTCTTCTCCATCGCCTCATCTTCTCCAACCGGATCCAGCAGCACCACCGCCCCCACCGGCCCCACGCGCACGCGTGCTTCTTCTCCGATCGGCCAGCGCACGCCTCGCGTCGTCCTCGTCCCCGACCCACCTCGCCCCTAAGCGGTTCAAGGTTCTTCGAGGTGTCTATCTCCTCCAATTCATCCCCTTCTTCACCCTCCTCTCCGTGCTATGTTTGAACTTTGAAGCCCTCGTTCTTGTGTTAGATCCACGAGGCACAGTCTTCTCCAAGATCCACAGCAGGCCACAGCATCTCTATTACGGCACGTGTTCTCTAGGTTTGGCCCGGTCTCCCTCTTCCTCTGCACTCTCTTGCTACTGTATGGCCAACTCGTTCAGTGTCGTTGCTTAATGAATGCATCGCTTCGATTTGGTGCTAGCTAGTAGCCTTTGCAATTGGTGCATACTTCTGTTTATATGTTAGGCTCCGTGGTGCTAGAATGTGGGCGACTGAGGCCATGAATTCATACTGATATTTATGCTTGTGTCTGGCCCTATGTAATATGTATTTGCATGTGCGTGTCGATGATCAAATTAAATGGCAAAGACGTGTACCACTGTTATTACCGGTCAATCACCCATGCCACTTGAGGTTGAGGGTAACAATTTAGCTAGTCTACTACTTTTGCATGGCGATATTTGATTTCACCTAACCATACTTACTGCTCTTAAGAGGCAAAGCTCGGCAAAGCTCGAATGGATGGGCTTTCCTGCAGCCATATTTACTATCAGCCTGTAATGAAACATATTATTACTGTTTTTTAGTAAAGTCTAAGTCTCTAACATGTTTTTTGGCTGTAGGAGCTGGACCTCGCGTTTGACACCTTGGATGTGAGCCACCGCCGCCACCGTATATAATCCGTTTATGATGGATTAATTGCTCCAACCTTTTGTAATCGGATGGATACGTGTGCCGAGCCCTCATGACGGCAATCTTGTAATGCGATTTTGCGCTGAGCCATCGAGCTCAGTGGAGCACGGGCGCGGCTCGGTGTCTCGTCGTTTCCTCCTTTTTGCGCGGTAGCTTATGACGATGCCGGCCCCTAGATCTGAGACGTTCGACGACATCCATGACGTTGTAGTAGCAGGGCACGTAGTTCTCATACTTGGGTGGGCATACCTCCGCCTCCTTGGCGCGGACTAGTTAGAAAATTGTAGAAAATACATACTAGTTGAACTTGCGGACCGTGTTCATCTCAACTAGCATGTTCTCTGTCGAGCGGTAATGGATGTCAAGGAAGAGCTTTGATTCTACGAGGGAGAGCGGCAACAGTCGTGGAAGACCGTGTTCCCTTCCTCATAGAATCAGAGCTCTTCCATGGCCAAGTACGGTGCCGTCTGGTGGAGAAATGCCTGCTGAGATTATCACGTAAGCAAGGTCAACTAGTATGGAAGCTTACGTGATCTTAGAAGATGTGTGAGGTCATGAGAGTGTGTGTTTTTTTCTCAATTTTGTCGAGCAGGTCACTTAGAATTAATTTTTCCATGAAACACCCGTGAGCTCGCCGATGTCGAGCAGGTCACTTAGAATTAATTTTTCCATGAAATGAAATACTTAGAAATCATGCCTTTTATTTTTTAGAATTAATTTTTCCATGAAATGAAAAACTTAGAAAATAGTTAGAAAATTGTAGAAAATCTGTACTAGTTGATCATGTAGGCGGACTGTGTTCATCTCGGCTAGCATGTTCTCTACCGAGCGGTAACGGACATCAAGGAGGAGCTTTGATTCTACGAGGGAGAGCGGCAACAGTCGTGGAAGACCGTGTTCCCTTCCTCGTAGAATCAGAGCTCTTCCGTGGCCAAGTACGGTGCCGTCCGATGGAGAAATACTCGTCGAGATGATCACGTAAGCAAGGTCAACTAGTATGGATGGTTATTTATTTAAATATGTTTTTGAGCTAGAATTTGATGGATATTTGATAGATATAGTTTTTATTTTTTTATAGATATATCTAGTGGTGTAAAAGCTAGATGGCTGCCCCGAGAGACAACATGGATGAAGAAATGATGGATAATATCAACACCGGCACTCAATTGGCCGATGGTGACCAGCAGGATGTAGATGACGGGAGTCAATACCTGGCTCTTGAAGATAACCAAGAAAATATTGTGCAAGAAAACACTGGCGAGGTATATATATTTATATATATTTGAATATTATATATATATATATATTTGAATATCTATCATCTATTATGTGTACACATGATATTTATTTATTCTTTTTTATACATAGTCCTCTGGATCGACGACCATAATGGCGAAAAGCAAAAATATTCAAGGCCCGAAAAAGCCATTGGAGGGGCGCTACATAATATCGGAATTCAATATCGAGACAGGTGAACCACTTGGTCCACATGCAAGGAAATTCGTGCAACACTGTGGGTGCCTTGTAAGGGACAGACTTCCGATCAGTGCCCGTGAATGGAAGCAAAAGATCAACGAGCCTCATGTTAGTTTTGTCTCTGATCTTGATAAGAATTTAATTTGGGATGATATCCTTCAACATTTCACGTTGCAAGTGGATGATTATGATGCTATCAACGATGATGAATTGAAGGAACTAGTTCGAAAGTGGGCTATGAAGAAGATGGCCACATAATTTCAAACTTAGAAGAAATCCCTATACACGAAATACGTCAAGAAGAACCTAACGCCCAATTTCAATACTAGTGGCCCGCTCGTGAAGTTGAGGCCCTACTGGAATGATTTTGTACAGTACAAGACATCGGAAGAGGGTGAGGAACGGGTGAGAACGAACCAAGAGAATGCTCGACATAAGGTATACCACCATGGAATGGGAT
This sequence comes from Miscanthus floridulus, assembly GCF_019320115.1. Taxonomy (NCBI): domain Eukaryota; kingdom Viridiplantae; phylum Streptophyta; class Magnoliopsida; order Poales; family Poaceae; genus Miscanthus; species Miscanthus floridulus. The sequence continues at coordinate 224,663,777 of NC_089587.1, read as the reverse complement.
CAGGTGGCTACGCGACTGCCATTCCCAAGTGGAAAAAAATGGAAGCGGGCATTCTTGCCAAGGGTATCACACCAGAATCACTCAATTGGCCCAAACACACGAAGAATTGGTTTTTCGCTCATGGGGAAAGACTGGACCTAGAGACCGAGAAGCTGGTTCGTGGCCCAAAACTCAAAAGAGCAACACAAAGATTTTCTTATGCTCTATAAGCTAAAGCTATTGGTGCATTTAGGCCCAATAGAGAGAAGGATGAACTGACGTATGCCATCAGGACTGCTGAATATAGTGGCCGAACGAGAGGTTTAAAATGAAACATTTCTTGGGAGCATGGTTTCCCTAACGATAGAGATACCTATAGAAGCCGGCAGAGAAGGAAGGATGAGGAAGCAGCGCGGATCAGTAGGTTGGAGGAATATGTTCGTGAGTCACGAGAGGCGTTGCTTCAAGCACAGGAGCGCGAAAAAGACATGCAAGCTAGAATGCAGGACGAAATCATAAAGCAAGTGCAAATAGCAATGAGTGCCCAAAGGCAGGTATCAGATCCAGGAATCAACATTAATATTAGCCCCCTAATCAGTTGAAAAGCAGTTGCGCTTCCACGGAGTTGCCAAATCGAGATGACGCAATGCTACGTTTTCCCGTGGATGACATCACTGCACCGTTTACATCATGTGAGCTACATATTCCAAAAGGGAATGCCACAATCATGGTGGCTCTCGGTGTTTTTTCTCCTCCAGATCCTACCAAGACACCAAGAATCCATAGGGCAATAATACCACCTGGATATGTTAGCGTCTCAGTGGATAGAGTTAACAAAGGTTTTAGTGATCTGGCTCTTGACATTCCAGGAGGTGATGGGGAGAAGACTTTAGGAGAAGCAGAGAAGACATTCATACTATGGCGCAAGCACTAAATCATTATTCCTGAGGTCTCTAGTCCACCGCCGCTTCCTCAACTGCCAGACAATAGGTGCAGCCAAAAGTGAACGAAACAATTTTTTCACTAATTTTCTATTGACATGCATGATTAATAATAACAATTTCTTATACCTAATTATTCTTTTTTGTACTCACACAGCAGGGCCTCCGCCAACCTAAGTCCAATTATTTAATCTCCAGATCATCATAGTGCTCTAGGCAATGATTATGCAACGCCACCACCGTCGCCACCTCCAAGGAGGTCTCCAACGGTTGTCCCGCCTCCCTTCATGACCAAGAAGCAGCCAGCTCCTAAGAGGTCCGCCCCGTGAACGAAGCCGTTGGCCCACCAGCCGGCAAAGAAGAAAGCCTCCTCTAATCTAGTTATTCCTCAAAAACTGGCTTACGAGAAAAGTAAAAAAGAATTAAATGCTACAGTACAAAAAGATATGAGCAGTTTCTTCGAAAAAGTAAGAAAGCAACGAGAAGCGAAGGAGAACCCGGAGAAACTGTACTTCTACCTACCTCCAGATCTTCTAAGAAAGAAGGTGGACCAGAAAAAGCGGGAATCTCAAAAGACCCTGCCAAAATCGGACTACGACCGCTCTCTCACCAAGTCATTTGAGGCGAAGCAAAAAAAGACTAGAGCAGGGAAAGGTGTTGCACAACTCGGACAACAATCGCAACAATCAGTCCCCCCTCTTGTCATTCGTAATGAATATGGTTCAAACTTAGACGTACTGGACGTCGATTTTGAGGACCTGGCTCGGTTTTACGAGGATACCGGTTTGGACCTTACCCAAGTGCTCGCTGAAGGACCATCTACTCCGAAAGTGGATCCTTGGAAGAAATTTGAACATGGAAAGAGTCTATACAACCCTGAGGCCTTAGGTGAACTGGGTACGCAAATGTACCTGCTAAACAAGTGGTACATAGCGGCATGTGAACGGGGAGAGACCTTTGTTTTTGTTAGAGTTAGAAACCAACATTACTTCCGTGACGATGACGTTATATATGTCGAGTTTTCAGAATTACACCAACTATGCCACCTGGACTCTCTCGACAAAAGTCTCATTAGCTGCTATTATCTATAAGTGTGATTATTTTCTACTATTAAAGTGTATATATATAAAGCTACATGTATATATATAAATTATATATCCTCACACTATATTTTTATATATGCAGATATGAGATGACAGAACTCAGAAAGAGAAAGGATAATGATGTTGGTTTCGTTGATCCAAATGTCGTATTCAAATACCCTAATCCCCCGCCTTAATGGAAAGCTGAACTCGAGAAAAATCTCATGAGGTTCTTAGTGAACCAACAAAACAAGGACATACTCTTCCTCTACAACTTCAAGTGAGTGTTAAATAATTAATATCGATCATATGGACATTTGTTCAGTTATTTGCTTACTAGCTAAGCTATCTCCCATATATATATGTTGACTCTAGTTAATGTCGATCATATTTGTGTATAAAAACATATGCAGCAATCACTGGATATTGATGGTCATCGATATGGCCAATTGTCTGTTGAGCATCTTAGACTCATTAAGAAAAGAGCAAACAGAGTACCAAGACATGATAGATATTATCCAAGGGTAATTTGGTCTCTCTAGCAACTATATATACCCCGATCTCTTAACTGCAACAATTATTAAAGGCCAAATTAATTTTTTATTTTATTGGGCGCAGTGTTTGAAAAAGTTTCATTGAGGAACACCACATGAAACATTACAAAACGCCACTGGATATAATCGCACATAGAATAAGTACTAGCTACATATATATATATATATATATATATATATATATATATATATATATATATATATATATATATATATATATATATATATATAATTCAATTAACACCATGCATGCTTTCAATTCATCGGTTCTTTTTTCTCGTAAAAGTGGGTTCTGAGGCAAGAACAGGGGAACAACTACTGCGGATACTATGTTTGCGAGTTCATCATGGCGTACTAAAAAAGAACTCATGAAGAGAACCTCAAAGTATGTTATATAAATATATTCATATATTCACAATTTCTTTTATTGCTCATATATATATAAGTAATCACGTGACCAACATATATATATATATATATTAATACTTTTCCTTTAACTTTTATTGAAGACTATGGTTGAAGGAAAAAGTCATATGACGTGACCAACTGAAAGCAATTCAAGAGACCATAGCAGGATTTCTTAATGACCAGGTCCTAAACTCCGTCGGCGAGTTTTACAATGACGTGAACAAAACATGAAAGCCAAACCAGATGGAGTGACTTTGTTATGCCAAGAATATGATAGAATATACAATGCAAGCTTTATTTGTAATATATATATATATATATATATATATATATATATATATATATATATATATATACATATTATATGTACATAAAATAACATATAATATATATATATATGCATGTAATATATATGTTAGTTTCATACTTTAGTTTGTACAAAATGTTTGAACATTATAAACGTGTAGAATACGTATATTATTAGTAGCGTAGAATGCGTATTCGAAAACCTATTCGAAAATCAAAACGAATCATCAATTAAAAATAAAAACAAAAAAAGAAAAAAAAGAAAACATTTAGTCCCGGTTGGTAATACCAACCGGGACTAAAGGGCCGGCCCACGTGGCCAGGCCGGGAGGCCTCTTTAGCCCCGGTTGACCTTTAGTCTCGGGCGCGAAACCGGGACTAAAGGAGGGGCTATTTAGTCCCGGATTCATGCTCCTGGTTCCAAAACCGGGACTGAAGGGGGTTGAGAACCGGGAGTACAGCTAGTTTCTCTACTAGTGGTATGTTGTAAGTGTTTTATCTAGATGTTGCATATGTTTTGCAATGGCTACACACGTGTTTTTCTGGTCTTTTAGACGAAAGTTGCAAGTGTTTCAACTATTTTGGATATATATTGCATAGTATTTTATCTATATATTGCAAAAATAAATCTAGGTGTTGCATATATTGCAGTGGACCCAGCTATCGTAGCTGCGCATGGGAGCAGAGGGGGCACGAGCGGCACCACGGGAAATGGAGCGGACGCAGATCGAGACACGCCCCTACATGGGCTTCCGCAGGCGCGGAAACGGAGCGGCACGGGCCCCACGTGAAGTAGGCACAGGCGTGTGGGCAGCAGCAGCGTGCATACGCGGGGACGTGGGCAGGCACAACAGTCACAAGTGTACGACGCTGGCCCGTCCGGACGCTAGTCTTATCTAAAAACTTATAAAGTTCGCACGGATTAGCTTATTTTCACATGAAAATAAAAGATTCAGACAAAAAAAATACTGCATTCCAAAGGGGGCCTGTACAGGATTGTGTCGCTTGTCTAGGTCCGAAAATCATTTCCATCTTCTTAGGTGGCATTTGGTTTAGGGTACTAAGATAGGATGATCCTATTTTTTAGTAGTGTTTGGTTCAAGAGCGGCGGGATTAGATTCAACACACTAGAGGATAATGTTCTTTTAAGACCCGGGACGTCCTTATCCCTCTTATAAAACCCTTAAAAACTACTAGTGGACAAACTCGTCCCTTCCTAGCATTTTTCTATTCCATCTCGTGTACGTGTGTCCTCCCGTGTGACCTTGTCCTCCGGCTTCATGTCTTCAGGCAACTGGGTGGTAGCAGTAGCACGACATCCATGGGCCGTGGCGGCCAGAGCCATGTAAGGGTGGAGCAGGCTGGGGCAACAACATCAGGGGTGACAGGATCACAGGACCGCTCCCATGTCGCACTGGGGGTTAAGCCAAGCTAAAGCTATCATCCACTGACCACACTTAGCCAAATCTCGACCCACCCGGCCATCCCTAATACTACCATCTGTGGCACAACGTCTATTTAGTCTCCAAGATCTATAACAAGTGGTACTCTATTCCATTGCTCACACAAGTTCAGATTACAATTAACAAAACCCATTGTTTCACACGTAGTTCATTACGCGGACAAACAAACAAGTCCAAGTTTTGAACAACATAATTTTGAAACAGCAAGTCATGGCCTATGCCTCTCATCAAGGACGGCCTCTAGTGCTCCTAATCTACCGAGGGATCAAGGGCGTAGAAGAACCCATACGCTGGGGGGCATTCCCACCTGCAAAACTAAAAGATGTAGCAACATAGGTACACGAGTGTACTCACTTACCTATTGATTGTAAACAATGAATCATGCATTTGGCATTATCAAGGAGAAAATGTTGGTTTGCATAAAAGCATTGGTACGAGAATATTAATTAGAGTTCTATGTAAACCTAAGCATCACATAATATAACATGGCATGGCTTGAACATGTAAGAGCAAGTAAGTAAGCGGAGTTCGATCTTGCACGAGTCCTTCCAACAAACACTAATCTCAATCCATGAGACCTGAACAAGAGGTAAATTCAAATCTTTGCGAAGTGGTGCAAGTTTTTCTCACCAAAGACAACGGTCACAACCCATATAACCCGTGGTACATAAGGCGTAACTCGAGCCTCAACCGTGTCCGAGTCCGACCAAACCGGCCATGAACGGTTAGATAGTGAGCCCAGAGGTACTAGCCCTCCTAGCTATCCCTCATTTCACCTCGCGTTGAATCTATTGGATATCCGGTCGTAACAAGGTACTAAGCTTATTATACCCATAACATGGCAAATGGTTTGTACGGTTATGGTCAAAGACTCATTACGACGAATGTGCGGTCCTTAACCGGCCTAACAAGCTACGTCATTCAAGACCTCCTCATCTTGCCTGACCCAACCCCTCACCAGCCCTCGAGTTAAGTTCATCATATGGATCAAGTTTTTCGACCATTTCTCAATTTAATGTTGATTAGTGGACAAGCTACTCCTACATGGTGCGATTGGCGAGTAACCCATCACCGATTCAACCTCTACCATGTCTAAGTAAGTGTTCCGTTTTAAAAGTAAAACAAACATGATACAAGGCATTGTAGGAAAAATCTAAGGCATCTGGCAAACGTTGCAAGCTGTTTGCCTGCCCGTTCCAAAGGCTCACCGACATCTCCTGCTATGGATAATCAAAAGCCTGTAGGTTCTATAGGCTGGGCAAGGGAGGAGGGCTCTAGTAGGCTATCTGAGTTTGAATCCCTACGATACTACTCTCTTTAGGATTTTGATGCTAAGAGCATACGGATGGTGAGTTTTCTTTCTCTTTCTAACCGGTAGCAGCAAACATGATGCAACAATAGCCACAGCCACAAAGTAGGAAATGCAAGGGCATGCTCAATCGCTGATAGACGTCACTTATGTTTTTTTTTTATTTTACAGCTCATAAATTTGTAGGAAATGCAAGGGCATATGCTCAATCGCCGACACACGTCACTTATGATTTTTTTTACAGCTCATAAATTTGTGTTATCTATATGTATCGTAAAAACATAAGGAAGAGCTACGATCTTTGCAACAAACAGATCAAAGATCAAGCTAGTAAGTGTGCCGCAGTATGGAATCCTTAAACCGCATATATAATATGTCTATGGTTAGATGATACAATCAATACCATCTGGCCATATGGTAAATACACAGTACCTACATGCTTTCTTCTGTCCATTTATTTATTCCCACAAGATGGCTCTTACACCTACAAATCGTTAGCCTAGTTTCTTGGGTCTAATCTCAATGCCCTGAACAATAAGACCCTCCTTCGAAGTACCTGATGTCTGCAGGAGGCTAAAGCGCACCTCGCCATCATCACCTTCCTTGTTGTAGAACACGCCCATCTCCAACTCCATCCAACCATCAGTCCTTTCCTGAGGGAGCACCGGGTTTCTACCATGCCCACGCCGGTAGCTCTTGTTGTATTCTCGCGTCAAGGGCACTGTGACCTGAACATTCACGTCCCTACCTTCCAGCGGCGAAGCCAGTGCATATGTGTCGGGGTCATGCGACCCCGATAACTTTGTATGAATCAGTGGAATCCCGCGTATTCCGGTCAGCTACGACCCCATCAAATTGAGTTCATGAATCTGTGCGACCCCGACAGCAGTTTAGTCTAGATTCGCCGCTGCTACCTTCATAGCTTTGGACGCAGACTTTGAGGATTATTTCTTTCCTGCAACTGTGTCTATTAATGCCTTCTGGGGTGGATAATCCAGCCCATAGGATCCAACGGGTATCTTGAACACAATGTAAGCTGCATAAGCTGTGTCTCGAGAAAGCATTTTGCTGTGTATCTTGCCACGTATTTCGAACCAGCAAACAGACAGGAGTACAGCAACTTCGAACCTGTGCCAGATTAACAAAGGACTAAGTTTCAAAGAAAGAGCAATCGATACAAGATGATTGATAATCAAGTACAATTATATAACAAGGATGGTGCATATGCAAAACTTGGGATAAATCCTGAGCCCTGGACACTAAGTTGTCGGGCCTATCCACCATCCATGCTGCTGCTGCTAAGAAGTAAGAACAGACTGCTACCCAGTCAATACATAGCTCTGAGGCCAAACTTTTCATAATCAGATTTTTTCTATCTAGATCTGTATAAAAGCCCCATGCCCTAGAACTTGAAATTTTTCTTAATCCTCGAAAACAGTTGGCACTTTATCTCACAACAAGTATCTAATCCAAATTGCAAGCCAAAACCACCAGCAGCAACAGGGTGAATTTGAGATACAGAAGAAATTGGTTGTGCCATGCGAACCTGGAGTCGGGGAGATCGATCCAGCGCCAGTAGCACGGCGTGTCGCCCCACGAGATGTGCAGGGCCCTCGCTAGCAGCATGTAGCACTTGGCGCCGCTCCCCCTGTCCAACCACATGCTCTGAACACAGCAACAGGCCGGTTAGCCGATCAGATGATCAATTGAAGAACTAGATTACAAGAGAAGGAAACCCTACTGTTACATGTGGCCTGTCGAGGGCCGGACCGTACCTTGCGTCCATAGACGAGTAGAGGATTTTTGGGAACCGGCTGTATCCTGAGGCCACCGGCGAGTAAGAGGGGGCAACGGCGGTCGGAGAGTCGAAGGAGCCGCTCCTTCTTGGACGGCGGCGCGGGGCCGGCAAGCTCCCCGGCAGCGATCGGCGGGAGGTCCCGGGGGACGAAGCAGGACCACACGGCATCGGATCCGGCGGCGTCGCGGAAGGCGCGGGAGACCGCAGCGGCGCGGTAGGCGTCCCGCGGCGTGGTGAGGGCGAGCGCCGCCGAGAGGAGGTCCTCCGGCAGGCGCGCGATCTCGCAGGTGCCCGTCGCCGACCCCATCGACTAACTTCTCTGCTGGATTTGAGAAATGGATTCTGCGAGCGAGACGGGGATTGCTACGGATCGCAACAAAAATTCAGGGGGTGGGGAAGATTGAAATGAAACCAGCAAGAACCAGACGGGGGGCGGGTTTTGTACTTCACCGACTAGATGAAAAGTTGGGCCGTCTCGCCCGCGCCGTCGATCAGTTTAGGCCCAATATTGTCTCGGCACTCTTTGGAACACAGAAATTTGTAGAAAAAATAGCGAAGTAATTTCACATAAATTAGCTTAATTTTATATGAAAAATATAAGATCCAGAAAAGAAAATTACTGCATTCCAAAGTGACCTAAAGGGCTCACCCTGTATATGATTGTGTTGGTCTGGAGATACTGATCGTATCCATCTTCGTAGCTGACATTTGGGTTAAGAATTGGACGATCATATTTTTACAAGTGTTTGGTTTGAGGGCAGCAAGGTTAGAGAACATTCTTCCAAGATTCGGGACGTTCTCACCCCTCAAGTGTTTTCTATGTACTTGTCTGCGGTTATTTTCACTTCTAATCCCTAAGTGTCTACCTACGGTAAGAAATAATTAAGCTCTAAGAAAGAACCATGAAGAACAAAATAGAAACATAATTAAGAACTGCCTACAACATAATGCTCAGCATGTATAGTACTTAATATTCCTGAGCAAGGCTAGACCAAAATTTTCAATGTCCCCGCACTACGCCATATAGTATTTGTAGCGACGGCTCATGAAGATTTGTAGCAACGGTTTTTATAGTCGCCCTTACCAAACCATCTCTATAAATCATGCATTTGTAGAGGCGGTTTTCAGACCGTCCTTACAAATCGATTTATAGAGGCAGCTGGTGCCGCTACAGTCGATTTGTAGGGACGGCTGTAGTACCAGCCGCCTCTATAATACTTGTTTGTAGGGGCGGTTCAGTTTAGAACCGTCCCTACAGTACATTTTTCCGTAAAAAAAAAAATCAAATTTACAATTCAAATTCGACTAGAATATATATATATATATATATATATATATATATATATATATATATATATATATATATATATATATATATATATATATACAATCCATCGTTAAATAGACATAATTCACAAGTCTAATTTGTGAATTGATGGGTCTTAAGTACATTTGGAAACAATCCAGTCACATAAAGGTTATTCCCTGGATTTCTATCATCTGGGCTCCTGTGCATGATAAAGAACTAAACATCAGTACTGCCCCAATCCCATATTTGTGTAGAATTGCAAAACTGGAGCTAAAAACAAATCATTGCCTCATTGGAACCAATAATATTTGATAAACTATCAATTACAAGTGATATACTTGCCTGGACCGACTTCTATCCCTTGACCTTGATCTACCACGTCTCCTAGGAGGAGACCTTGAAGTGCTGCGTCTCTTTGGACCTGGGGACCGTGAAGCACTAGTCTTTGGTGGAGGTGACCTTGAGGGGCTGCGTCTCTTTGGAGGAGGTAAGCTTGAAGTGCCATTTCTATCAGCAGGAGGTGTAATAGACCGTGCAGTGTACCTAAAAGCAATATTTCAAAAACCAGAACACACCAGATTATGAGAATTTGGTCTGAGTGAGAGAACAAGAGAATTATTATAACAATTCCACCATGCAGGGGTACTAACCTCACTTCCCTGGCTTGTGACATCTAATAAGAAAACACAACAGAGTGTAGTGTCAGATAAACAGCCAATAAATTACAGACTGCAACATAAATACTTATCATAGGAAGAAAACAAACTTCACAATTAATCCTAAAACTTGAAATGTGAATAAAAACATGTGACTGTGACAACATTAGGGCTTATCCGTTTATGGAAATAGGGAAGAAAGCAAAATGGAATCTTTTGCCTTTTAACTGGTATACACACTTAAGCAATGTGACATGAAAAGATACACTATTGTAATAAAAAGTAATAGAAATTGGCAGCTCAAAGACCAAAATGAGGCAAGATAGCAAAAAAAAGTATGATAAGAATCCATCTTCAGCTCGTAATTATTCTACGTTAATAATCTAAAACAAAGCGTAGTTGTCCAATAGACCACAATAAGCTTCAGTATTCATGTCATAGTTGTCCAATACTGCATATAAGAGTGTAATGGACAACGTACTGCAAATCTAGAGATGCACATGGGCCAACGATGCGCTTACCAGAAGACACGATAGGAAGGACCATGAGGTGTACACCAGCAGACCTAATAATCTTTGTAAAAAAAAACAAGTCAGTAGTAAGCATGATGCATGTAAAACACAAAAAGATCAGTAAAAATTAACACTAGAATAGACTATAAGGATGCATCCGATGGCAAACTTAAAAACAACATCTGAGGCGCAAATGTCACTATGTCAGGGTGAGGCAAGCAAAACCATGTTGAACTGTACTCATTCAGATTAACTTCATAATTGAAAATGAAACTAAAAATTGTGTTGCTGGTAGAAACACATCGTTATCCAATTTTCTAGAATTTGACCTAACACTGATGGTAGGAAAGAGAATGAAACATAAATGCTTAAACTGGAAACATATAGAGACGAAAAAGGCCTATTAAGATAAGTCTATTTTAGGTGTACGTGCTCGCATCAATGATCAGGAGAAAAAGGCCCTGTGAAAAATGAAGTCACAGTCTACCTGATCTAGGACATAATCGTGTCAAAGAATAGCGAGAAATTGCAGATCTGCACTCATAAAGCTGGGAGCATGCAAGTACCTAAAAACTTCTCTAGGCAGCCCCAGAATGTACTCACCAGCGGGCAGCGACGGATCGGAACCTGCACGAAGTCGACGGCAGCATCGCAAGCCCTGCAGCCGGGACAGAATATGTATGAGTAGTACGAGAAAAGAAACAGAATATCCACCTACTTTAATTTACCTGCATCCGGCACCCGCGAATGAAGCTCGCCGGACAAGAACACGAATCCAAGCCGTGTCTTCTCTAGATCCAGCCACGCCTTCCCCCCATCCGTCACCACATGATCCGTCCAGTGGCCGCGTAGCCATGGCCGGCGTTGTCACGGCCTTCTACGGATCTGGCCACAACCCATGACAGATCTTAAGGTTTTGATACTGGATGCCCACCTCGGAGCCCTCCACCTCCACGGGAGCTACTGCGCCCCCATTGAGGCCGGTGAAGCCAGCGCCAACCAGGAATGCCACGGTGAGCACGAGCAGCGACGCAGCCATCGCAACGGCGAGCGCACGGCTCGACCTGGGTGGAGAAGACCGCACGGCCATGGCGAGCGCCCGCAGTGCCGTGGCCTCGGGCAGTGACCGCACAGCGCGCGCTTGGGAGGGAGTGGCGGGGCGAAGGCAGCTGATCGGTCTCGTGCCGTCGTTGCGTGCGACGTGAGCTGAGGGGAGGGGTGCGGTGGGGAGGCACCAAGGCACGGTAGATTTGAGGCTGGAGCGACGGCAGGAGAGGAGTGATTTGTGTTGGTTTCAGCAGGGAAGTCCTCTTTTATACTTCGTGGTGCAATAAGGGTCGTCTGATCTTAAATCCATGGTCAGAAAACTATGGGCACAGCAGGGGCAGCTGATGATTCAGCCGCCCCTACTATGTTATTTGTAGGGACGGCTGCTGTGCTGGAGTTCGAGCACGCCACTGTAGAGGCTGCTCCAATGCCAGCCGCCCCTAAAAATAAAGAGTTCCGTTGCTACAAACTGTTTTTCACGTAGTGTCGGTTAGGCTTCTTTGGCATCTCACTGACCGAGCAGCTACAAAAGAAGAGCTCCCGTGTGTCATATCCATGCACACACACAAGTTGATTAGTCCGTTTCCAGTTTGTGTGCAAGTAGCTAAGCAATCATACTTGCCTCTCTTCCCCTATATATATGTGTTAGCTAGTAGTCCAGACATTGCTGGAGTCATGGTGGTCGATGAGCGGAAGGATGTAGGACAAGGGCTTGAGGGTTCGAGGGAGGCAGCCTTGTGCAGCACAAGTTGTGCTGGAGTTGTGGCCACTCATCTGCCATTTTATGAAGTTTCCATTCCCATGACCAACTTTATTCTTTATGAAACACATGTGTGCAGATTCTTTCATGACTAGTGACAAGGGGATGCCTCAAGTTGGTTTGAGGTTCAGAAATGTCCTATACAAACAATGGTTGGTCAGTATTATAGAACTTGTTGCTAAAGAATTTTCATTACTGGCGTTGTCCTCCCCTGAATGGCATGTGTTCACATGTATCTAGAGTGTATTCTAATTTCATATCCCTTAATAGTTTAGTGCTCACGCTCACAAAGCCAAACAAGGTTTGAAAGTCATCCTAAGCACTATGTTACGCTCTTTCTACTTGTGAAAATTTCAATCTAACTGAAAGTCATTTGCATGGATCTGAATGATTGAAATGGTTACAAATTACATGGGTCTGAATGGATGTGTTGTGTGCCGGAACTGAAGTTGGACGGAGGCAGCCAGATACTGATCGACGAGGGTTGCAGTGGCTGTCTGGTGAATACCGATCACGCGATGCTTACGGCGGAGTGATTGCTGAAACGATCAAAAGACGAGGCGACGAGGACGCGTGGATTAATTGCCAGGCAACGCACGCGCGGCCATCCATCATGCTCCTCATCCTCAACTTTGAAGACGGATGGTGTAGAGTCGAGATGGCGACTAGAGGGGGGTGAATAGTCCTTTTAAAAAAACTTAATCACGTTGGCTAACCAAAACAAATGCGGAATTAAAACTATCGGTCTAGCCAAGATTATACCCCACTATATATATTCACTAGCACCTTGCAAAGATAACAATTATGCAACAAAGGTGCCGGGCTAGTTAGAGCTCTCCTAAACAATTCTAGGAGCAAGGTTACACAAATCTATGTCACTAGTACTTTAAGCAACAAGGGAGCTCTTACACATGCTAGTAAGCAAAAGCACAAAGCTAACTAAGCTTACTAGCAATGCTCAATAACAAGGCAACCAATGCCTAATTAGAGAGCGCAAATACTTAACTACACAAACTAAGCAATGTGACTAACAAGGTTACACAAACCAAATTAGCCACGCAAGGGAGCCACTTCTATGCTACACAAGCAAGAAGATAACTAGTAAGCTACACAAGCTAACTAATTACTAAAGCAACAACACAAGCTCAATGTATATGAAAGTAATTGCAAGCTTGTGTAACGGGGATGCAAACCAACGGGAAGAACAAAGGTTGACACGATGATTTTTCTCCCGAGGTTCACGTGTTTGCCAACACGCTAGTCCCCGTTGTGTCGACCGCTCACTTGGTGGTTCGGCGGCTAATTAGCATCACCCGCTAAACCCGCACGTCGGGCGCCGCAAGAACCTACCCCTTGAGTGAGGGTAGCTCAATGACACGCTTTACTAGAGTTGCTCTTCGTGGCTCCCGCGGGGCGAGCACAATGCCCCTCACAAGCACTTCTCCGGAGCGCCGCACAAGCTTCTTGTGCGCTTCGACGGAGACCACCACCAAGCCGTCTAGGAGGTGGCAACCTCCAAGAGTAACAAGCACCACTGGCTTGCAACTCGATCACCTAGTGCCACTCGATGCAACCTCACGATGCAATCGCACTAGAATAGCTCACTCACACAATCGAATGATCACTATCAAGTATATGTATAATGGAGGGCTCCCAAGCACTCACAAGCATAGACACTAAGTCCCTTGAGGTGCTCAGCACCAGCCATGGCCGAAGGCCACTTCTATTTATAGCCCCAAGGGCTAAACTAGCCGTTACCCCTTCACTAGGCAACGGTCGGGCCGACCGGACGCTCCGGTCGTGTTGACCGGACGCTGGACCTCAGCGTCCGGTCGCCCGCAGACGGCCATGTGTCCCGGTTCCAACGGTCACTTGACTTGACCGGACGCAGCAGCATCAACTGACCGGACGCTGAACCCCAGCGTCCGGTCGTTTCCAGTAAGGTACCGACCTCGACCGAACGCGTCCGGTCACACTTGATTGGACGCAGCCAGCGTCCGGTCACACTCCAGCTTCTGCGTCACCGTACGTCAGCCTGACCGGACGCAGCCATCCAGCATCCGGTGCATTCAGACCCAGCGTCCGGTCAGTTGACCGACGCCAGCGTCTTCGCGACCAACTCGTTTTCACTTCTAACTTCTTTACCCTTGCTCTAATGTGCTAACCACCAAGAACTTGCATGCGGCGTAATAGAAAATAGGCATTCCATTTTCCCGAAAGCGCCGAACACCACCAAGAGAGGGACCCAAACCCATCTCACCCCTGCAAACACCACCTCCTTTGTAAATGTGCCAACACCACCAAGTGTACACCATCATGTGTATGTGTGTTAGCATTTTCACAATCATTTCCCAAAGGATGTTAGCCACTCAACTTGCCACGCCACTCGATCCTAGCGACAATGCAAAGTTAGATCACTCGAGTGGCACTAGATGACCAATATGCAAACAAGTTTGCCCCTCTTGATAGTACGACCATCTATCCTAAACCCGATCATAAACTTCTCTACACACCTATGACCGGTGAAATGAAATGCCCTAGGTTATACCTTTGCCTTGCGCATTCCATTCCATCTTCTTCAATGTCGATGCAACACATGCACCAACACGATCAACAATGATATGATCCACTTCATATCATCACATGATCATATTGGTTCATCGATCTTGACTCTACTTGCTCTTTACCGTTGCCATCGTCCATCGGCGCCAAGTCTTGCTCAAGCTTCACCGCCACGCGGTCCATCACTCCAAAGCCTTCGACTTGCCCTTCACGCTTGCAACCGGTCCATCAAGCCAAGTTTTGTCTTGATCTTCTCCACCTTGATCACATGACTCAATGTCATGTCTCATGTGCATTTAAGCTCCTTCATCATCACATGTGTGAGCTTTGCAACATCTCCAAGCCATTTTCACCTCCATGGCATATGTTGCTCATACACATGTACCTGTGGACTAATCACCTGTGTATCTCACATAAACACAATTAGTCCACCTAGGTTGTCACTCAATTACCAAAACCAACAAGAACCTTTCAGATGGCTCGCTCTATCGGGGCGGGGTGGCAGCCGTCGTTGCTGGACGTTGAGCGATCCGCCGACGAACGTGCCGGCGGTGGTCTGCGGGATCAAGTTGCTATTGTGCGATCGTCCGTTCTGATGCCAAGGTGGAGGTGGACGAGGTTTGCGACTGCGTAGTCATCGTAGATGGAGATGGGATGGAGATGTTTGGGTGAGTTAGTGGAAGAACTCGTCGGATGGGTATAAAGTGCGCGGACGGGGAAATATAGGGGCGACGTATGAAGCTGGGGACGGAGGAAACCGGGCAACTCACCAAGCGAGGCGGTAGACGTCACCAAGCTGAACTGTATGCCGGTCACCCATGCTTGGAGTCTTTTATTTTACTAGGTTTGCATTTTACTAGGTTTGCACAGTGTGTTGCTACGGGATAACTAAATTTTTATACTAAAACACACGGATCGCACGATAAGATAATAATATTATGAAATTAAATACTGATATTAAAGTGACATTTAATTCAAAAAGCAAAGTTCATGAAATTAACACGGTCACTGAGAGCATGGCTCGCAAACTCGTAAACTCTACTGTATAGACCTTTCCGTGATACGGCTAAGATTATGTTTTATATCGGCAGAAAAAAATCTCTGATATCTATTTTTTCATGCGCTAATAAATCCACGAATAAGTTCCACCGCATCTCCATACCATCCTGTACACATGTTTGAACATATATGTAAATATTAGTGTCTTTCACATGAGTAATACTACGTGTCTTGGAAAATCTCTTGCAAAACCTTAAAACAAAGTATGTTATACTTAGTGTATAAATATGTGTGGTCTATTCCACACAGGCATATAATGTAGAATAAGATATCCACTTGAGTGTCTGTGGCAAGATTCACCATCAACGATATGTATTATTATCGCAAGCAACAGTGACTCTGAACTAGTTACCTATCTGCCATCTGCAATGTTTTTTTCACAAATAAATTTCCATTTAAAGATATCCTCGATCCATTCAAATCAAGATACAAATGCTAGAAATGATGCTAACAACAAATCAATTGGTTTTGGAAACTATATAGTTCCTACTTGTCCTCATCCATGTTTAGCAAATGGTTGCTTGACAAAAACAAAAAAAACTTTAGCCTACTATTGCTAGAAATCTATAAATTCGCATGTTAGATGTGTCTATCCTCCGTACCCGTATGTATAACAAGTGGTACATGTTCGGTGTCTCGGTGATACTGTAAAGACATATATGGACAACATACTAATTCGAAGGAGTAATAACTTTTTTAAGAATGCCATGATCTATGTACCTCGTTTCAGTTTAGACTAAATAAAAAATGTCATAGCAGGAAGCAGAATTGAGTGGGTATAATCAATACTCCCTCCGTCCCTAAATAAATCAATTTCTAGAATCCGTGTCAGTCAGACTAACTTTATAAAAAAGAGTAACGACATCTATAAGATAAAATAAGCACATTATGAAAATATATTCTATGGTATATCGAGTGATACCAATTTGTTACCATAAATTGTGACATTTTTTTCTAGAAATTCAGTCAAAGTTTAAAAAGTTTGACTTAAGACAACTCAAGTAATCTATTTACGGGGCCGGTATCTTTAGCTTGAGGTAGGTATAGTTGGGGACGGTCATGAACTTTGCGTAGCATGGACATCCTAGGATGGCGTGGTAGGTTCCGAGGAACCCGACCACCTCGAAGGAGAGGGTTTTTGTCCTATAATTGGATGGATCCCCGAAGGTAACGGGCAGATCGATCTGCTCCAGTGGCATGACCTGCTTTCTGGGCACGATGCCATGGAAAGGTGCTTCGGTTGGGTGGACGCGTGTCCGATCGATGCCCATTTTGTCGAGCGTCTTGGCATATATGATGTTGAGGCCGCTATCTCCATCCATCAGTATTTTGGTGAGCCGCTTCGTGCCGACGATCGGGTCGACCACGAGCGGATATCTCCCTGGATGTGGGACGCTCTCTGGGTGGTCGGTCCGATAGAAGGCTATGGCGGACTCTGACCACCGGAGGAAGGCAAGTGTGGCCGGTTTGGTCGTATAGACCTCATGGCGCGTGACCTTCTGACGGTGTTTGGAGTCATAGGCCGCCGATCCTCCAAAGATCATGAGGCAATAGTCTGGTGTTGGAAAGCCGCCGTCCTTCCCCTCGATGTCGTCTGTGGTGGGATCAGGGTCCTTCCTATGCTCTCCTTTGTTGGAGCCTCCGGACAAGAACTGCCTCATGAGGTTACAGTCCTTGTACAGATGCTTGACCAGGAAGGCATGGTTCGGACATGGTCCCTCGAGTAATTTTTCGAAATGGTTCAGGGTGCCCTCCATGGGCTTCCAACCACCCTTGCGGTCAGCGATGGCCATGAACGAGCCCTCGCGCCGTTGCTTCTTGTTCTTCCTTTTGGCGGAACGATTGGAGGCGCCCTCGCTGACGTCCTTATCCTGCCTTGCCTTGCCTTCGAGACGATCGAAGATCGCTCCAACCGCTTCTTCTCTAGAGGTGTGGCTGGTGGCGATGTCTAGGAGTTCCTTGGTGGTTCGTGGACCCTTGTGTCCTAACTTATGAACCAGAGACTCGCAGGTGGTCCCGGACAGGAAAGCTCCTATAACGTCGGTGTCGGCGACGTTAGCAAGCTAGTTGCACTGCCGGGATAAGCGCCGGATGTACCCATGGAGGGTTTCACCGGCCTTCTATCGGCAGTTCTTGAGGTCCCATGGGTTCTCATGGTGCTTGTATGTGCCTTGGAAGTTCCCCACAAAGATCTCCTTTAGATCCACCCAACTCTGAATTCCGTTGGACGGTAGGTGTTCCAACCACGCTCGTGTCGAATCAGCCAAGAACAGTGGAAGGTTGCGGATAATGAAGTTGTCATTATCCGCACCACTGGCTTGGCAGGCAAGCCGATAGTCTTCGAGCCATAGTCCAGGGCTTGTTTCCCCAGAGTTCTTTGGGATATTGGTCGGTGGTCGGTACCTCGACGGGAAAGCAGCATTGAGGATGTGACGGCTGAAGGCCTGAGGCCTCGGTAAGCCAGGACTTGGGCTTCGGTCCTCGCCGCTGTCGTAGCATCCGCCATGACGAGGGAGATAGCCGTGTCTAGCTCCCTCTCTTGGGTCATCATAGGCATGTCTGTGGTCGTCGAGGGTGTTGCGTGCATCATGGTGGTGGCTGAGACGCTGACGCATCGGTACCATGGTGCGCTACCTGCTTCCTTATGGCTCCTGGTAGACCGACAAGTCCCTGCCGGGGTGCTCCGAGGGCATGCAATGGCTGGCGTCGAGCTCGCGTCGTCGAGACAACGAGCTTTCGGCCTACTGTGCCACTGCATGCTCGAGCAGCGTGCGAATCTCATGGTGGGTGTAAGTGCAATCAAGCCCTATTGTGGGTTTTGGCATTGATGACCACCAAATTAGAGGACCAATGAGATTTATTGAGATGATAAGCAGAGAATCGAAAAATGAGGATGACGTACAGGTTGTAGGTGTCCTAATTACAAAAGGTGGCCAGACCTAGCTCAAAGAAAGTTTAAATTCTTTTATGTTTTGAAATTGAGTTTAAGAAAAGCCATACTATTAAGAGGGATTTTAGGACAGTTGGTCAACTATTAAACTAGATGCTCAAATTCACAGATTTACATCCTCTCACCTAGTCAAAACAGCCAGCCAAATTTTATATCATCTTACCTATTTTGGCTAGGGCGGTAGTGTCACCCTGTTAAGAGCGGCAGTGCCGCCCTTAACTGACCGTTGGACCCAAGGGGTATTTATACCCTTCAGTCCTAGCCCACAACGGTCATCTTCTTCACTGAGTCATTCTGCTCGAAACAAGATAGAACCAAAGCTCACTTCTCTCCTCCATTGTTGCTCCACCATCCCTCAAGCAAATCCTTGATTCCAACCATCAAAACTTGAGAGAAAAGGCAGCAAAACTCGATTGAAGAGTAGATCCACTGATTCCCAAAGTCTAAGAGTATTTGGTTCATGTTTGGCTGATGGTTCTAGGGTTTGTTACTCTTGGAGCTTGCTCCTAGCCAGCTAGGCGTCACCCTTGCGCTTGCTAACTCGTGTGGCAGCCTTGGGAGGTTTGTAACCTCATTCAAAAGCTAAGAAATCACCTCTCACCTCAAGAGTTCGCTCTCTTAATTTGAGAATGAGGGTAAGGCAAGCCTTTGTGGCTTCCTCAACAACGTGGACTTAGGAAAACCTTTGTGGTGAGCTGAACCATAGGATAAATTTTGTGTCTCGCGTGTTTCATCTTGTTTACTTGCTGTTTTAGCTCATTGCTAACTATTGTTAGGGTTTAGTTGCTCGATCCACTCTTGTGTGGAGTTTCTGTGGTATTCAGTCTTCGAACTGGATCTTGTCTTTCTATTGCAGGATTAAGCAGCTAGTAGGGTCAGGTTCATCTCTATAAAATCTCAGTTGTGTTAGATTTATATTCGTAGAGCGGCAGTGCCGCCCTGAAAGTTTGGTAGTGTTCTAACAGAGTTTTGAGTTGAATTTTTATAAGCCTATTCACCCCCCTCTAGGCCTCCTTTATCTTGCTATAGATCCTACAAGTGGTATCAGAGCGAGGTTGCTTCGTATACGCTTCACCGCGTGAAGTATGGAAGAAGGAGGAGGTTCGAGGACCGTTCGCGATACGGACGCAAGTGGTGTGCACGTCGAGGATGTTGGCAGCAGCAGCGAGCTATCCATGTCAACAGCAAGTGACGCCACCATCAAAGAACCTAAGACCACCTATGCCGAAAGAAGAAAGGCAAGAAAAGAAAGAAAAGCCGCCAAGATCGCAACAAGAGAAAAGAAGAAGGAAGAGCAGCGGCTCAAAGACAAGAAGAAAAGAAAAGAAGCTAGTAGAATCACAAGAGAGGCAAGAGCCAAGAGAAGGGCAGCAAGAGCTCAAGAGCAAGAGAAGAATGAGTATGATGCATCATCTAGTGATCTCTCTAGTAGCTCGGATGATGGAGATGATGATGTGTCATACCATGCTTCGAAAGATAGCAAGAAGGTGAAGAGCAAGGACAAGAAGAAGGATAGCGATGACAAGGGCAGCAACAACAAGAAGAAATATGCCACCGTATCCTTTAATTATTCTTATTTGTCTAACCATAATAAAATGTCCTTTATCAATGTACCTGTGGGCAAGTTGCCTCATTTTGATGGGACAAACTTCGCCAAGTGGAAGCACTTGATGAGCGCCTATCTTGTAGGTCTTCACTCCGGTCTTTGGGAGATTGTAGTGAATGGATTGCAGCCACCGGAAGATCCCGAAGCGCCAACAAATGAGGAGCTAGCTGTTGTCCATCTCAATGGCCAAGCCACAAGTATTCTTCTTAGTGCCTTGGATGGAAATGAGTACAACCGAGTATGAATGTCAATGTTGCAAAACAGATTTAGGACACTTTACATCTAGCACATGAAGGTGTTGATAAAGTGAGGAAAGCAAAGATTGATTTGTTGATGGCTAAGCTCAATAGGTTCGTGATTGTTGATGGAGAGGGACCACAAGAGATGTTTGATAGATTGATGGCCTTGGTGGGCAAGATTAGAGGCTATGGATGTGATGAGCTTGATGATCACAAAGTGGTGAAGGTTATGTTGGAAGCTTACTCACCAAGAAATGAGACCGCAGTTACCTTGATTAGAGATAAGAAGAAGTTTGAGCACTTCACACCTAATGATGTGCTTGGAAGATTGTTGACATTTGACATGCAAAGAGAAGAAGCCAATGAGAGGAGAAGACTTGGTGAGTTGCAAGCTAAGCTAGAAGGCATGAAAATCAAGGAAGTAGCTCTCAAGGCCAATAAATCAAGCAATCAAGGCACCTCCAACAAGGCAAAGGGCAGCAAGCAAGCATCAACAAGTAAACCCAAGGAAATCAAGCCAACTCCACAAAATGATGATCCAAGTTCATCCTCAAGTGAAGATGAAGATGATGGGGCTAATTACATGAAGATTGATGACATGGCTTTGTTCATGAAGAGCTATCACAAGGGACTGAAAAAGAATGGGTATAAAATAGTGCAAAGAAGGTTCCCAAACAAGAAGAGAACTTGCTACAGTTATGGCAGCACGGAGCACTTCATTGCTAAGTGTCCCTATGACAAGAAAGAAAACAAATACAAGAGGGACAACAATGAAGGCAAACATGAACACAAAAAGAGATACAAGCAAATGGAAGAGGCACGTATTAGGCATGAGTGGGACTCAACTAAGGAGTCAAGTGATGAGGATGTGAAGGTTACAACCATGGCCATTCAAAAGTCATTCTCTACACCAAGGCTCTTCAACAACATGTTCGATGATGATGACCACCGCTCCACTCATGTTTGTCTTATGGAAAAGGGTGAGAAGGTAAAACGAAGAACCAAATCTCCTCCACCTCCTAGTGACATCTCTAGTAGTGAACTTAGTGATTCTAGTGATGATGATACTAGTGATGTTGAGAAATATGCTAAATTGACTAAAAAGTTGGATTCTAAGACCAAGCTCTTCATCATAAATCTAATGGAGGAATTAGAAAGTGTCAAAGCCGAGCTAGCCGATAGAGATGAATATCTTGAGGAAACCAAAAAGATGTATATTGGCTGCAAGGAAGCTTTTGAGTTAGAGAGAAGTGAGGTGAACTCTTTGAACAAGGCCTTGGCCGAAGAACAAAGAGAACATGCTCTCACAAAGAAGGCAAATATTACACTCAATGACAAGTATTGTGTCTTAGTTGAAAAGCACAACAAACTTGAGAAGCAATATAATCTTCTATGCGAGAGCACCCCATTGTCCTCTAACACAAATGACACTTCTATTCCCTCCACTAGCCAAGGATGTGGAAAATACTATAATCTTGACTTAAATGTTTATTCCACTAACCTTGCAAACTTGGAGGTTATGAAAAAAAAGATTGCTAGGCTCAATGCTATGTTAGGAAAAAGATGCATGAAAGGCAAGAAACCTGCTGGTGGCAAAGTTGAAAAACCAAAGAGGCCGCAATACAAATGTGGAAAGAAATCCATGCATCAAAGATGGGCTTGGGCACACTCATGGAGGTAAAACCAATGGAAGAAAGGTAATCAATGGATATGAGTGTGTTCAGTTCATGAGCAAAGGGCAGGAAGGTATAGATAGGTCTACACAGATGGTGGCACAAGGCCAGCCTAGAGCAGCACCGCAGCCTATGGGCGGCAGTGCCGCCCCCACAAAAAAGGGAAGATCACCTCCTTCTCCTCTACTCATGTCAAGCCTAAGAAGAAGGTGTCTCATCCTGAGCAGGTTGTCTAGAAACCAAAAAAATCTATCTGGGTCACTCCAAATAGATATGCTTATCAATCAAAGGCAAAAGCACATTAACAATGTTTAAATTCTAACTTTGTTTTGCAGCACAACAGCAAGGGGAAAGTGTTTGCCAAGTTTGTTGGCAATGGTCGAAATGTTTATCTTAATACTTCCATTTGGGTTCCTAAAGTTCTAATGACTAACGTGCAAGGCCCCAAGAATATTTAGGGACCTAAAACTAGGAACTAAACTTATGTTGCAGGCATACTCCTCCGGTGGGTCAAGTTGGGTGCTTGACAGCTGCTGTACAAATCATATGACCGGAGAAAGGAGTATGTTCTCATCATACTCCCCAACTACAAATTCAGATAAGAATATTATATTTGGTGACAATTCAAAAGGGGGTGTGATTGGACTTGGTAAAGTAGCTATTACACTTGATTATTCAATTATAAATGTCTTACATATTGATTCCTTGAAGTACAATCTGCTGTCCATCTCTCAATTATGTGAGATGGGCTACAATTGTCTCTTCACGGATAAGGGTGTGGAAGTCTCTAAGAGGGAGGATTCCTCTATTGTCTTTACGGGTCGCCTCAAGAACATGCTTTACCTAGTTGATTTTAGCAAAAGTAAAGCTAAGCTTGAGACCTGTTTAGTGGCAAAATCTAGCATGGGTTGGCTATGGCATCACCGACTAGCTCATGTTGGGATGAGGAACTTGGCCAAACTCCTAAAAGACAACCACATCCTTGGGCTAACCAATATTCAATTTGAGAAAGATAGGATTTGTAGTGCTTGCCAAGCCAGAAAGCAAGTAGGTGTACCTCATCCACCAAAGAGCATCATGACCACCACACAACCGTTGGAGTTGATTCACATGGATCTCTTTGGACCGGTCGCCTACCTAAGCATCGAGGGTAACAAATATGGTCTAGTTATTGTTGATGATTATTCCTGTTTTACTTGGGTGTTCTTTGTTTATGATAAGTCCCAGGTGCAAGAGAAAGTCAAGATATTTATAAGAAGGGCACAAAGGAAGTTTGGTCTTCCTATCAAGAAGATAAGAAGTGACAATGGGACCAAATTCAAAACACTCTAGTTGAAGAGTTTCTTGATGATGAGGGCATCAAGCATGAGTTTTCAACTCCTTACACCCCTCAACAAAATGGTGTAGTAGAGAGGAAGAACCATCACTTCTTGATATGGCAAGGACAATGCTAAATGAGTACAAGACATCGGACCTTTTTTGGAGTGACGCCGTGAACACCGCTTGCCATGCCATCAACCGCCTCTACTTACACAAGAAACTCAAGAAGACTTCATATGAGCTTCTAACCGGTAACAAACCAAAGGTGTCATACTTTAGAGTGTTTGGGTGCAAGTGCTTTATACTTAATAAAAGAGCCAAAACCTCTAAATTCACACCTAAAGTTGATGAAGGCATTCTTCTTGGTTATGGATCAAATGAGCATGCCTATCGTGTCTTTAATAAAACCATGAGTAGAGTTGAAGTCACGGTAGATGTGACATTTGATGAATCTAATGGCTCTCAAGTGGAGCAAGTTGATTCAAGTGTTGTAGGAAAGGAGGATCCACCATGTGAAGCAATCAAGCAAATGACTATAGGCGACATTAGGCCACAAGAAGATCGAGCCACTGATGATGAGGATCCACAGGATGTTGCTGCACAAATTTCTGCTGATGTACTCCATCGACAAGGGCAGCACTCACCTGCTAAAAATCAGCAGGGCGACAGTGCTGCTCCTGAGGGCGGCAGTGCTGCCCCATCCACCTCAGCAGCAGCTCCTTCAACTCCTACTCCACCACTTCAAGGGCTCAACCTAGAGCCTATCTTTGAACAAGAAGAGGCTAAGGGTCCAGAAGAAGAACAAGGAGGTGTTGAGCATCCAAGGCTACGTCACACTATACAACGGGATCACCCCGTTGACAATATCCTTGAGAGTATTCGAAAGGGGGTAACAACTCGTTCACATTTAGCAAATTTTTGTCAATATTACTCGTTTGTTTCCTCTTTGGAACCTCTCAAGGTAGAACAAGCACATGGAGATCTAGATTAGATCATGGCCATGCAAGAAGAGCTCAACAACTTCGAGAGAAATTAAATGTGGAACTTGGTGGAAAGGCCCAATACCAATGTCATTAGTACTAAGTGGGTCTTCCGCAATAAGCAAGATGAAAATGGCGTGGTGACAAGGAACAAGGCAAGATTGGTGGCCCAAGGCTTCACTCAAGTAAAGGGCTTGGACTTTGAAGAAACATATGCACCGGTGGCAAGACTTGAAGCGATTCGAATGCTTCTAGCCTTTGCTGCCCATCATGACTTCAAGCTGTACCAAATGGATATCAAGAGTGCATTCCTCAATGGCCCAATACAAGAGTTGGTATATGTGGAGCAGCCGCTAGGATTTGAAGATCCTAAGTTCCCTAATCATGTCTATAAACTCCAAAAGGCGCTCTATGGGCTTAAGTAAGCACTAAGAGCATGGTATGAATGCCTTAAGGAATTTTTGCTCAAACAAGGCTTTGAAATAGGCAAAGCTGACCCTACACTCTTTACTCACAAAGTTGGAAATGATATATTTGTGTGCCAAATATATGTCGATGACATAATATTTGGTAGTACTAACCATATGTATTGTGATGAGTTTAGTAGGATCATGACTAAGAGATTTGAGATGTCCATGATGGGTGAGCTGAAATTCTTCCTTGGATTTCAAATCAAGCAAATGAAGGAAGGGACATTCATTAGCTAAACCAAGTACACCCATGATATGCTTAAAAAGTTCGACATGGTGAATGCCAAGCCTATCAAAACTCCCATACCAACCAATGGACTTCTTGATCTAAATGAAGAAGGGAAAGCCGTGGACATCAAGGTATATCGATCCATGATCAGCTCTCTACTTTACTTATGTGCATCTAGGCCGGACATAATGCTTAGTGTGTGCGTGTATGCTAGATTTCAAGCTAACCCGAAAGAGTGTCACTTAGTGGCTGTTAAAAGAATCTTGAGATATTTAGTACACACTCCTAACCTTGGCTTGTGGTATCCCAAGGGCTCCAAGTTCAATCTACTTGGCTATTCGGATTCTGATTATGTCGGTTGCAAGGTAGATAGAAAAAGCACTTCGGGGACATGTCAATTCCTTGGATGGTCCCTAGTATCTTGGAGTTCAAAGAAGTAAAATTGTGTAGCCCTTTGCACCACCGAGGCCGAGTATGTTGCAGCTGGTGCATGTTGTGCTCAACTACTTTGGATGAGGCAAACCCTTTGTGATTTTGGATGTCAATTCATGAAAATCCCACTCTTGTGTGACAATGAAAGTGCCATAAAGCTTGCAAACAATCTCGTAAGCCACTCAAGAACCAAACATATAGACATCCGACATCACTTCTTGAGAGACCATGAAATCAAAGGAGATATCGAAATTCGTCATGTGAGTACCGAAAAACAACTAGCCGATATCTTCACTAAGCCTCTCGATGAGTCAAGGTTTTGTGCTTTGCGTAGTGAGCTAAATATACTTGATTCTCGTAACGTGGTTTGAAATATGGCACATCTCTGTTTGACAACCTAGCGACATAGGAAAATGATTTAAAAGGATACTATATTGTGTTTCAAAACCATTTCAAAAGGCCAAGTAAGTGTCATAACCATTGTCTGTATTGTTGATTGCTTACTGGTCATGATATTTAGATAATATATATCCATATCTGAGGTAAAGAAGGTCATAGAGTTTTAGCGTAATCCCTGCAAAATTGGCAGGGCGGCAGTGCCGCTCTTAATGGCTAGCAGTGCCGCTCTCTAAAAACTAGGCCATTTTCTGCCAATTTTGGCTGGGTTGTGGGGCCCATTTTCTTCTATCTATTTCTTTCTCTAGCCCCCGACTCAACTCTTCCATTCTCTCCCAGCCGACGCCGACACCCGTGCTCCTCTCTTCTTCTCTCTCAAGTATGTGCCACCGCCGTTCCTTGCGGCCTGCCACCCCGGCAGTGCCGCCCCTGCAGCCGGTCGAGTCTCCTCATCGTTGGTCCCTACAGGAAGCTCTTGGCCGAGCCCTTTCTCCTCTTCTCCTTCCACTCCAACGTTTTGGAAGTAAGGTGAAACTCTAACCCCATTCGATCTATGCAATGTGAAGCTTTTAGTCATGGATTCCTGTTTATAGGGGGAGTATGAAGGGTTTAGAAAGGTTTTTTTATGGTTGAATCGGATTGATTTTGAATTTCACCGGTTGAATGATTTTAGGAAGAGCGGCAATGCCGCCCATGGGACCATTAATGGGACCTCTAGCAGATTCTAATTGCTATACTCAATCTCATAAAATCAATGAAGTTCAGAATGGATTGGATTCATTTATCAAAATTATTTCTAAAGTTTTTCATATTCAATCTTTCAAATCCATGGCTAGGGTTTCATATATTTTTCGTTTAGACTGTGATTATGAAATTGTGATGATGGATAGACACTGTTGGAAGTAAGATTTAGCCAGAACGAGAAAGGTGAAAATAAACTAGTGAAGCAACTAGTGCTGCCCTACCATGCTGATTCCAAATCCAGCAAAGCTTCCTGTGTCATTTTCAAAATTCTTTTTCTTGTTAAAACCTGCTTGCAGCTGTCTCTAACTCATCATCTTTTACAGTTTCTTATCAAGTCTCATTTAATTGCATAGATGGACCGAGCAAAAAGAAAGGTGATGACAACTAAGCAAAAGGTCAAGAGAGGCAGGGGACAGGCAACCTATATTCCCAGTGACAGAAATCTTGATGAAGATCTTGCTGAAGAAGAAAGAATTTAGAAGATGGGAATGACCATTCATGTGTGGCCTGATTCTCCTCTGCATATTTCAGAGTTTGATAGCAGCTACATGAGAGATAACACTGATGTGTTCAACCTCAATCCTCCCCAAAATAGTGACAATCATAAGGTCATTGATTATTCTATGAGTTGGAAGAAGACCGGTGAAGCTAGAGAGATTGATCCTTACTCCTCTGATAGATCCAATGGCATTGATTATAGATTTTAGAATGCTTTCCAATCTGATTTTTATGCCACAGCCATCCTATCCAAGCCAAAGGGAAAGATTAGCAAGATGCAGTACATTGATTTTGGTGACTTGGAGAGCAAGGATGATCATGGGTTTGCTGCAGCCATCAAGACCTATGACCGCTTTGAGATGACAGATATCATGAGTTTCAGGTATGATTGGAACAGGGAGATTCTTGCACAGTTCCATGACACTTACTATTGGAACAGGGAAGTGGATGAACTTCATTGGATGACTGATGGGCGACATTATCGCATTGATTTTGTCACCTTCTGTCGTATTCTTGGTTTTGGACACATCCACGGGGGATATGAAAGGATTCATAATGAGCGTCGTCTTGAGCCAATGGAAGTAAGCTTCATGTGGGAGGATCAAAATCTTACCGTTCCTGATTGGTCAAGGACCAAGCTCAAGAGCTTCTATTACATCATGAACAATCTTTTTAGAATCACTCTTAACCCTAAAGACAATGCAACAGATTTGAATGGCTATATCACTAATGTGTTGTCTAGGTTTCCCAGCTGTGAAAAGTTTAATGTTCCAAGATTTATTTGGGTTGAGCTAGCATATGCCATGGATGATGGGAGGAGATCTTTGCCCTATGCTCCTTACCTCATGTTTATGATTGAGAGAGTGACTGGCATGTGATTCCCTAAGGATTGTGAGCACACTGTTTACAAGATCAAAAAGACCTATGGTGGCTTAAGGGGACTTAGCTTAGCTACTCAGCACACTGGTTCTGGAGGACTTGGAGATAGTGGGGCAGCGGGCTTTCACTCTTCTGGAGCTGCACATAGAGATATTCCTGGGCCGTCTAGGGCTAGGGAACAAAAGAAGAAGTCAAAGTGGGGGGAAATGAGTGCATGGATGAAGGCAATCTTTGCTCATTGTGCATATGCTTCACAGACTATTTATGAGGATAGAATGGAAAACAGGGAAGCAGTGAGGCATGCTAGGGAGATGGCAGGGCTGCCACCCCTTCCACCAGTGTAGTCGCCACCTCAGTTTCCTAACTTGCCTCGCCTGTCTTTCTCTGACGAAGAGCAGGATCAGCCGCATGAGCACCATGATGAACAGCCAGATGATCAACAGTATGGACACTCATATGAGTTATTCAGTCAGTACTATGGGTATCCATAGGGGCAGCATTTTAAGGAGCCCCCAAGGCAGTAGGACCTTGGTGCAGAGATTCACCCTACAGAGGCCGATCCACGGGTTCAGGCAGCTTTATTTCGCACATATTCTAGGAGACTGCGCCCTTCGACGGATCAACCAGGTCCTTCTACCTCAGCTGGGGTATCTCCTTTGTGACGTTCAGCACGCTTCACTTCACACACCCACGTCGTCGGACGTGCCCGCGTCGACTCTGACAGTGACGAGTGACTTTTCTTCTTTTTCTTCTTCTTTTTGGTACTTGATGCCAAAGGGGGAGAAAGTTAGAGGGGTCAACAGATTTTCGACGCCATGTGTTCTTTGTAGCTACGCCTTATGTTCAGATCCGTTGAGAGTAGTTGTTAAGTTGTGAGTTTGAGAGTCGCTCAAAACTCTATTTTATAAAATATGCTACTTTATGACTTAATTTGCTTCGGATATGGACATGTATTCATGGTTACTATTTTAGCTTGTCATATTCTGAGTTTAGATTGTTTTATATTCATATGATCTGTTGTAGGAATCTGATTGCTACCTGACTGATATAGTCAGGACGGCAGTGCCACCCTCTGGGGCCGGCAGTGCCGCCCTATGCTATATCAGTCAGAGTCTTGTGTGCTTGAACTAATATAACCTGTCATATGTATCATGTTTATTCCTGTGACACCTTGTTTAGCACTCCACAGTAGGCATGGATGTAGGGGGAGGTTCCCATCACACCTAAAATGTGAATCATGGCCTTTTATGCTAAATTGAGAATTCAAATCTCTATTCACATATTTAGGGGGAGGCTCCTACACCCATGGTTCAAAAATCTCAGTTTAGATTTCATATCATTTGTAAGCTCTAATTGAGTTGTCATCAATTACCAAAAAAAGGGAGATTGTAAGTGCAATCAAGCCCTATTGTGGGTTTTGGCATTGATGACCACCAAATTAGAGGACTAATGAGATTTATCGAGATGACAAGTAAGGAATCGAAAAATGAGGATGATGTATAGGTTGCAGGTATCCTAATTACAAAAGGTGGCTAGACCTAGCTCAAAGGAAGTTTAAATTTTTTTTATGTTTTGAAATTGAGTTTAGGGAAAGCCATACTATTAAGAGGGATTTTAGGACAGTTGGTCAACTGTTGAACCAGATGCTCAAATTCACAGATTTACATCCTCTCACCTAGTCAAAATAGCCAGCCAAATTTCATATCATCTTATCTGTTTTGGCTAGGGCGGCAGTGTTGTTCACCGAGGTTGTTCACCGGGGTAGCCTCCTCCTCGCGAATGCTCTCGATGTGTCCCTCGGGGACACCTGTTATGAAACATTCGCGACAGGGATGATGGCTTTCCCTATTGGAGTCAGAGCCAGAGAGCGATTCTGGCTCCTCTGCCAGGAGGTCATGGAAAGATTCCACGACGTGTTTGATCACCCCCACAAATTTGTTGTTCGTGGGAGGTAGGAACATGCGTTGTGCTATAAGGTGGCTAACGGTCGCCGTGGTGTTGCGGAGACCGAACGGAAGCACTGTCAGGGTGCCCCGTCTAAGGTGTTCTAGAGAAAGGGGTTCCCCTCCGGCGAGTCATGCCATGACGTTGGTGTTAGAGAAGGTGAGGCAGCGTGGGTCTTCCCTAGATGGCTAGGGTCCTTGGAAGACGCCGAGCTGGCACTCAAGCCTCCCAAAGTCGAGGTCGATGGAAGGGAGAGGTTGGATGGCTATGTGAGCCAACGCCAACTCTCCTCCCACCATGACGATGAAGTCTAGGTCCTCAAAGCGCATGTGTGCTCCCAGGACCCAGCTGATATCGTGGCTAGCCATCTATGGCCTGATGTTAATGTCGAAACACGCAAAGGTCCCCTACCTGGCGCGCCAACTGTCGGTGTTTCGAGTAAACACCAATGGGTAAATTTGTATTAGCGTTGGACCTGGATGGTGTGCTAAAAGACACAAGGTTTATACTGGTTTGGACGAAATGTCCCTACGTCCAGTTTGCGACTGTTGCTCGTGTTATTAGCATTGAAAGGTTCGTAGTAGGGGTTACAAATGGGCGAGAGAGGGACATGTCCTAAGTCTTTGATGGAAAGGTTGAAAGGATGCTAAGAGCTTTGTTGCTGCTCAGCTGTGTGTTATGTGATGCGTGGTGTGTTCTATTTTTTGGTCCCTTAGTGGGGTGCCCTGCTTTCCCTTTTATAGACCATGAGGAAGTAGGGATTATCGATGGGAGAAAGAAGAAAAAATAGAGGCAAAGAAGGTCCTTCGAAGGTGTCGGGTCTTCCTTTTCCTCTGAGTGAGCCCCGATGACACGGCAGACGGTGCTAGGGATAGCTCCATGTTGGGCATCTGTTCGCTGATGACACCATGCTCTGGCTTGATCAGCAAGTGGTCACGTCCCATCCCGCCCTGACGGGCGGCGCGACGGACTAGGGTGTTGATCCATGACCCTACGGGGAACAGACGGTGCAGTGACCGCACGTCTGTCACTATAGAGGATGTGAGTCTCTTCCTGGACTATAGTGGTTGTCGTATTCTTCCGTTAGGATCTACGCCCGAGGGCAAATGGCAGCGTCCACAACACTGTAAGGTAAATGTCGGCGCCCACAACACTGTTCGGGCTCTAACATGTTCGAAAGGGCTTTAAAGCGCCCGTCTTGTCATATCCTAATGGTACTTTCCTATAGACGTCTAGGGTATGGTCCTCGGTATTGCAGTTGACTTGAGTGTCCTGCCTTATCTGCGTGCGTAGTTATGAAGGAGCTGTGCTCAGACGTCGGGCGAGGCGGAGCCAGCCCCCAGATGTCGGGCGAGGCAGAGCCAGCCCTCGGATGTTGGGCGAGGCAGAGCCTGCCCTCAGACGTCGGGTGAGGCGGAGCCAGCCCTCAGACGTCGAGCGACGCGAAGTCTGCCCTCAGACGTTGGGCAAGGCAGAGCTAGCCCATGGTCATTGGGCGAGGTGGAGTCTGCCCTCAAACATCGGGCGAGGCAGAGCCTACCCTCAAACATTGAGCGAGGCGGAGCCAGCCCCTAGACATTAGGCAAGGCGGAGCCTGCCCTCAGACGTCGGGCGAGGCGGAGCAGCCCTCGGGGGTCGGGTGAGGCGGAGCCAGCCCTCGGACGTCGGGCGAGGCGGAGTCTACCCTCAGACGTTGGGCGAGGCAGAGCGGAGCCAGCCCCCGGACATCGGGCGAGGTGGAGCCAGCCCTCAGACGTCGGGCGAGGCAGAGTCTGCCCTCAGACGTTAGGCGAGGCGGAGCTAGACCACAGACGTCGGGCGAGGCAGAGTCTACCCTCAGACGTCGGGCGAGGCGGAGCCAACCCACGGTCGTCGGGCGAGGCAGAGTCTGTCCTCAAACGTCAGGCAAGGCGAAGCCAGCCCGCGGACATCGGGCGAGGCGGAGTCTGCTTGGGGCGGGGCCCATGGTCCTGGTGAACGGATGAGGAGTGACTCGGTAAACGATGTAGTCGTGCTCTTGATTGTGCGGATGAATCAACGTTTGACGGTCGTTAGCTCCTCCTCTTCGGGTACCCTAATATTGGTCCCCGACAACTAATTTAGGAAATGGCAAATCAAGACTGAAAAGCATTGAGAGGATCACTTCCACATTAGGGGATTAGAGAAAAAACATTCACATAAGACCAACCACTCAACTGTGAAATTATATGATAAGATAGAGTTCGGGTGGATGCATACCTATTGAGATGGCTAAGACTATTAGCACTCAGCAGGCCTTTGACCAACAAACTGAAAGAGAAGCAACTTTTTTTAATAAGTTACTACACAAGAAAATG